>NW_026869732.1:175000-177500 GCF_905332965.1 Bombus pascuorum | reverse complement strand
TTCGTTTTTGTTTTCGTTTTTGTTTTCGTTTTTGTTTTCGTTTTTGTTTTCGTTTTTGTTTTCGTTTTTGTTTTCGTTTTTGTTTTCGTTTTTGTTTTTGTTTTCGTTTTTGTTTTCCTTTTTGTTTTCGTGTTTGTTTTCGTTTTTGTTTTCGTTTTCGTTTTCGTTTTTGTTTTCTTTTTTGTTTTCGTTTTCGTTTTCGTTTTTGTTTTCTTTTTTGTTTTCGTTTTTGTTTTCGTTTTTGTTTTCGTTTTTGTTTTCGTTTTTGTTTTCGTTTTTGTTTTCGTTTTTGTTTTCGTTTTTGTTTTCGTTTTTGTTTTCGTTTTTGATTTCGTTTTTGTTTTCGTTTTTGTTTTCGTTTTTGTTTTCGTTTTTGTTTTCGTTTTTGTTTTCGTTTTTGTTTTCGTTTTTGTTTTCGTGTTTGTTTTCGTTTTTGTTTTCGTTTTTGTTTTCGTTTTTGTTTTCGTGTTTGTTTTCGTTTTTGTTTTCGTTTTTGTTTTCGTTTTTGTTTTTGTTTTTGTTTTCGTTTTTGTTTTTGTTTTTGTCCTTGTTTCTGTCCTTGTCTTTGTCTTAATTGGTTTTTGTTTGTACGAGACTAAGTCCAGCGGCATAATGCTCTTCGATCGCACACGACCAAGTCCAGCGGCGTGTCGCTCCTAGGGCTGTTGCGAATACTTAAAAGTCCCTATGGTCAAAATCATTGGGTTGCGACTCACCTTTACGAGTTGCTCGCTCGCTGCGCTCGCTCGGAATGTTATAGCCTTACCTAAAACCAATCCACCTTGCGTTCGTTTTTCGAAAAGACCGCGATTTTCCGATAATTTACAGACGCGCGGGATCGGTTTTGAGGTTAGGCTAGTTTTATAAGAGCGAGCGAAGCGAGCGAGAAGCTACATCAATTCCCGCGCTATAGTTATATATCAAATGTTCTTTACTAACAATTCTCACCGATCGAAAGAAAGTTTCTGATTTGATAGAAGAATAACAGATATGTTTCGCTAGGTACGCGATTCGTGCTGATCGATGTATCTCGATGATGTTTTTGTTTTCGTTTTTGTTTTCGTTTTTGTTTTCGTTTTTGTTTTCGTTTTTGTTTTCTTTTTTGTTTTCGTTTTTGTTTTCGTTTTTGTTTTCGTTTTTGTTTTCGTTTTTGTTTTTGTTTTCCTTTTCGTTTTTGTTTGTGTTTTTGTTTTCGTTTTTGTTTTCGTTTTTGATTTCGTTTTTGTTTTCGTTTTTGTTTTCGTTTTTGTTTTCGTTTTTGTTTTCGTTTTTGTTTTCGTTTTTGTTTTCGTGTTTGTTTTCGTTTTTGTTTTCGTTTTCGTTTTTGTTTTTGTTTTCGTTTTTGTTTTTGTTTTCGTTTTTGTTTTCGTTTTTGTTTTCGTTTTTGTTTTCGTTGTTGTTTTCGTTTTTGTTTTCGTTTTTGTTTTCGTTTTTGTTTTCGTTTTTGTTTTCGTTTTTGTTTTCGTTTTTGTTTTTGTTTTCGTTTTTGTTTTCCTTTTTGTTTTCGTGTTTGTTTTCGTTTTTGTTTTCGTTTTCGTTTTCGTTTTTGTTTTCTTTTTTGTTTTCGTTTTCGTTTTCGTTTTTGTTTTCTTTTTTGTTTTCGTTTTTGTTTTCGTTTTTGTTTTCGTTTTTGTTTTCGTTTTTGTTTTCGTTTTTGTTTTCGTTTTTGTTTTCGTTTTTGTTTTCGTTTTTGTTTTCGTTTTTGATTTCGTTTTTGTTTTCGTTTTTGTTTTCGTTTTTGTTTTCGTTTTTGTTTTCGTTTTTGTTTTCGTTTTTGTTTTCGTGTTTGTTTTCGTTTTTGTTTTCGTTTTTGTTTTCGTTTTTGTTTTCGTTTTTGTTTTCGTTTTTGTTTTTGTTTTTGTTTTTGTCCTTGTTTCTGTCCTTGTCTTTGTCTTAATTGGTTTTTGTTTGTACGAGACTAAGTCCAGCGGCATAATGCTCTTCGATCGCACACGACCAAGTCCAGCGGCGTGTCGCTCCTAGGGCTGTTGCGAATACTTAAAAGTCCCTACGGTCAAAATCATTGGGTTGCGATTCACCTTTACGAGTTGCTCGCTCGCTGCGCTCGCTCGGAATGTTATAGCCTTACCTAAAACCAATCCACCTTGCGTTCGTTTTTCGAAAAGACCGCGATTTTCCGATAATTTACAGACGCGCGGGATCGGTTTTGAGGTTAGGCTAGTTTTATAAGAGCGAGCGAAGCGAGCGAGAAGCTACATCAATTCCCGCGCTATAGTTATATATCAAATGTTCTTTACTAACAATTCTCACCGATCGAAAGAAAGTTTCTGATTTGATAGAAGAATAACAGATATGTTTCGCTAGGTACGCGATGCGTGCTGATCGATGTATCTCGATGATGTTTTTGTTTTCGTTTTTGTTTTCTTTTTTGTTTTCGTTTTTGTTTTCGTTTTTGTTTTCTTTTTTGTTTTCGTTTTTGTTTTCGTTTTTGTTTTCGTTTTTGTTTTCGTTTTTGTTTTCGTTTTTGTTTTCGTTTTTG
>NW_026869732.1:162500-165000 GCF_905332965.1 Bombus pascuorum | reverse complement strand
GCGAATACTTAAAAGTCCCTACGGTCAAAATCATTGGGTTGCGACTCACCTTTACGAGTTGCTCGCTCGCTGCGCTCGCTCGGAATGTTATAGCCTTACCTAAAACCAATCCACCTTGCGTTCGTTTTTCGAAAAGACCGCGATTTTCCGATAATTTACAGACGCGCGGGATCGGTTTTGAGGTTAGGCTAGTTTTATAAGAGCGAGCGAAGCGAGCGAGAAGCTACATCAATTCCCGCGCTATAGTTATATATCAAATGTTCTTTACTAACAATTCTCACCGATCGAAAGAAAGTTTCTGATTTGATAGAAGAATAACAGATATGTTTCGCTAGGTACGCGATTCGTGCTGATCGATGTATCTCGATGATGTTTTTGTTTTCGTTTTTGTTTTCTTTTTTGTTTTCGTTTTTGTTTTCGTTTTTGTTTTCTTTTTTGTTTTCGTTTTTGTTTTCGTTTTTGTTTTCGTTTTTGTTTTCGTTTTTGTTTTCGTTTTTGTTTTCGTTTTTGTTTTCGTTTTTGTTTTCGTTTTTGTTTTTGTTTTTGTTTTTGTTTTCGTTTTTGTTTTCGTTTTTGTTTTCGTTTTTGTTTTCGTTTTTGTTTTCGTTTTTGTTTTCGTTTTTGTTTTCGTTTTTGTTTTCGTTTTTGTTTTCGTTTTTGTTTTCGTTTTTGTTTTCGTTTTTGTTTTCGTTTTTGTTTTTGTTTTCGTTTTTGTTTTCCTTTTTGTTTTCGTGTTTGTTTTCGTTTTTGTTTTCGTTTTTGTTTTCGTTTTTGTTTTCTTTTTTGTTTTCGTTTTCGTTTTCGTTTTTGTTTTCTTTTTTGTTTTCGTTTTTGTTTTCGTTTTTGTTTTCGTTTTTGTTTTCGTTTTTGTTTTCGTTTTTGTTTTCGTTTTTGTTTTCGTTTTTGTTTTCGTTTTTGTTTTCGTTTTTGATTTCGTTTTTGTTTTCGTTTTTGTTTTCGTTTTTGTTTTCGTTTTTGTTTTCGTTTTTGTTTTCGTTTTTGTTTTCGTTTTTGTTTTCGTGTTTGTTTTCGTTTTTGTTTTCGTTTTTGTTTTCGTTTTTGTTTTCGTTTTTGTTTTTGTTTTTGTTTTTGTCCTTGTTTCTGTCCTTGTCTTTGTCTTAATTGGTTTTTGTTTGTACGAGACTAAGTCCAGCGGCATAATGCTCTTCGATCGCACACGACCAAGTCCAGCGGCGTGTCGCTCCTAGGGCTGTTGCGAATACTTAAAAGTCCCTACGGTCAAAATCATTGGGTTGCGATTCACCTTTACGAGTTGCTCGCTCGCTGCGCTCGCTCGGAATGTTATAGCCTTACCTAAAACCAATCCACCTTGCGTTCGTTTTTCGAAAAGACCGCGATTTTCCGATAATTTACAGACGCGCGGGATCGGTTTTGAGGTTAGGCTAGTTTTATAAGAGCGAGCGAAGCGAGCGAGAAGCTACATCAATTCCCGCGCTATAGTTATATATCAAATGTTCTTTACTAACAATTCTCACCGATCGAAAGAAAGTTTCTGATTTGATAGAAGAATAACAGATATGTTTCGCTAGGTACGCGATTCGTGCTGATCGATGTATCTCGATGATGTTTTTGTTTTCGTTTTTGTTTTCTTTTTTGTTTTCGTTTTTGTTTTCGTTTTTGTTTTCTTTTTTGTTTTCGTTTTTGTTTTCGTTTTTGTTTTCGTTTTTGTTTTCGTTTTTGTTTTCGTTTTTGTTTTCGTTTTTGTTTTCGTTTTTGTTTTCGTTTTTGTTTTTGTTTTTGTTTTTGTTTTCGTTTTTGTTTTCGTTTTTGTTTTCGTTTTTGTTTTCGTTTTTGTTTTCGTTTTTGTTTTTGTTTTCGTTTTTGTTTTCGTTTTTGTTTTCGTTTTTGTTTTCGTTTTTGTTTTTGTTTTCGTTTTTGTTTTCGTTTTTGTTTTCGTTTTTGTTTTCGTTTTTGTTTTCGTTTTTGTTTTCGTTTTTGTTTTCGTTTTTGTTTTCGTTTTTGTTTTCGTTTTTGTTTTCGTTTTTGTTTTTGTTTTCGTTTTTGTTTTCCTTTTTGTTTTCGTGTTTGTTTTCGTTTTTGTTTTCGTTTTCGTTTTCGTTTTTGTTTTCTTTTTTGTTTTCGTTTTCGTTTTCGTTTTTGTTTTCTTTTTTGTTTTCGTTTTTGTTTTCGTTTTTGTTTTCGTTTTTGTTTTCGTTTTTGTTTTCGTTTTTGTTTTCGTTTTTGTTTTCGTTTTTGTTTTCGTTTTTGATTTCGTTTTTGTTTTCGTTTTTGTTTTCGTTTTTGTTTTCGTTTTTGTTTTCGTTTTTGTTTTCGTTTTTGTTTTCGTTTTTGTTTTCGTGTTTGTTTTCGTTTTTGTTTTCGTTTTTGATTTCGTTTTTGTTTTCGTTTTTGTTTTCGTTTTTGTTTTCGTCCTTGTTTCTGTCCTTGTCTTTGTCTTAATTGGTTTTTGTTTGTACGAGACTAAGTCCAGCGGCATAATGCTCTTCGATCGCACACGACCAAGTCCAGCGGCGTGTCG
>NW_026869732.1:105000-152500 GCF_905332965.1 Bombus pascuorum | reverse complement strand
TTCGTGTTTGTTTTCGTTTTTGTTTTCGTTTTCGTTTTCGTTTTTGTTTTCTTTTTTGTTTTCGTTTTTGTTTTCGTTTTTGTTTTCGTTTTTGTTTTCGTTTTTGTTTTCGTTTTTGTTTTCGTTTTTGTTTTCGTTTTTGTTTTCGTTTTTGTTTTCGTTTTTGATTTCGTTTTTGTTTTCGTTTTTGTTTTCGTTTTTGTTTTCGTTTTTGTTTTCGTTTTTGTTTTCGTTTTTGTTTTCGTTTTTGTTTTCGTGTTTGTTTTCGTTTTTGTTTTCGTTTTTGTTTTCGTTTTTGTTTTCGTTTTTGTTTGTGTTTTTGTTTTTGTCCTTGTTTCTGTCCTTGTCTTTGTCTTAATTGGTTTTTGTTTGTACGAGACTAAGTCCAGCGGCATAATGCTCTTCGATCGCACACGACCAAGTCCAGCGGCGTGTCGCTCCTAGGGCTGTTGCGAATACTTAAAAGTCCCTACGGTCAAAATCATTGGGTTGCGACTCACCTTTACGAGTTGCTCGCTCGCTGCGCTCGCTCGGAATGTTATAGCCTTACCTAAAACCAATCCACCTTGCGTTCGTTTTTCGAAAAGACCGCGATTTTCCGATAATTTACAGACGCGCGGGATCGGTTTTGAGGTTAGGCTAGTTTTATAAGAGCGAGCGAAGCGAGCGAGAAGCTACATCAATTCCCGCGCTATAGTTATATATCAAATGTTCTTTACTAACAATTCTCACCGATCGAAAGAAAGTTTCTGATTTGATAGAAGAATAACAGATATGTTTCGCTAGGTACGCGATTCGTGCTGATCGATGTATCTCGATCATGTTTTTGTTTTCGTTTTTGTTTTCGTTTTTGTTTTCGTTTTTGTTTTCGTTTTTGTTTTCGTTTTTGTTTTCGTTTTTGTTTTCGTTTTTGTTTTCGTTTTTGTTTTCGTTTTTGTTTTCGTTTTTGTTTTCGTGTTTGTTTTCGTTTTTGTTTTCGTTTTCGTTTTCGTTTTTGTTTTTTTTTTGTTTTCGTTTTTGTTTTCGTTTTTGTTTTCGTTTTTGTTTTCGTTTTTGTTTTCGTTTTCGTTTTTGTTTTCGTTTTTGTTTTCGTTTTTGTTTTCGTTTTTGTTTTCGTTTTTGTTTTCGTTTTTGTTTTTGTTTTCGTTTTTGTTTTCGTTTTTGTTTTTGTTTTCCTTTTCGTTTTTGTTTGTGTTTTTGTTTTCGTTTTTGTTTTCGTTTTTGTTTTCGTTTTTGTTTTCGTTTTTGTTTTCGTTTTTGTTTTCGTTTTTGTTTTCGTGTTTGTTTTCGTTTTTGTTTTCGTTTTTGATTTCGTTTTTGTTTTCGTTTTTGTTTTCGTTTTTGTTTTCGTTTTTGTTTTCGTGTTTGTTTTCGTTTTTGTTTTCGTTTTTGTTTTCGTTTTTGTTTTCGTTTTTGTTTTCGTGTTTGTTTTCGTTTTTGTTTTCGTTTTCGTTTTCGTTTTTGTTTTCTTTTTTGTTTTCGTTTTTGTTTTCGTTTTTGTTTTCGTTTTTGTTTTCGTTTTTGTTTTCGTTTTTGTTTTCGTTTTTGTTTTCGTTTTTGTTTTCGTTTTTGTTTTCGTTTTTGATTTCGTTTTTGTTTTCGTTTTTGTTTTCGTTTTTGTTTTCGTTTTTGTTTTCGTTTTTGTTTTCGTGTTTGTTTTCGTTTTTGTTTTCGTTTTTGTTTTCGTTTTTGTTTTCGTTTTTGTTTGTGTTTTTGTTTTTGTCCTTGTTTCTGTCCTTGTCTTTGTCTTAATTGGTTTTTGTTTGTACGAGACTAAGTCCAGCGGCATAATGCTCTTCGATCGCACACGACCAAGTCCAGCGGCGTGTCGCTCCTAGGGCTGTTGCGAATACTTAAAAGTCCCTACGGTCAAAATCATTGGGTTGCGACTCACCTTTACGAGTTGCTCGCTCGCTGCGCTCGCTCGGAATGTTATAGCCTTACCTAAAACCAATCCACCTTGCGTTCGTTTTTCGAAAAGACCGCGATTTTCCGATAATTTACAGACGCGCGGGATCGGTTTTGAGGTTAGGCTAGTTTTATAAGAGCGAGCGAAGCGAGCGAGAAGCTACATCAATTCCCGCGCTATAGTTATATATCAAATGTTCTTTACTAACAATTCTCACCGATCGAAAGAAAGTTTCTGATTTGATAGAAGAATAACAGATATGTTTCGCTAGGTACGCGATTCGTGCTGATCGATGTATCTCGATGATGTTTTTGTTTTCGTTTTTGTTTCCGTTTTTGTTTTCGTTTTTGTTTTCGTTTTTGTTTTCGTTTTTGTTTTCGTTTTTGTTTTCGTTTTTGTTTTCGTTTTTGTTTTCGTTTTTGTTTTCGTTTTTGTTTTCGTTTTTGTTTTCGTGTTTGTTTTCGTTTTTGTTTTCGTTTTCGTTTTCGTTTTTGTTTTCTTTTTTGTTTTCGTTTTTGTTTTCGTTTTTGTTTTCGTTTTTGTTTTCGTTTTTGTTTTCGTTTTTGTTTTCGTTTTTGTTTTCGTTTTTGTTTTCGTTTTTGTTTTCGTTTTTGATTTCGTTTTTGTTTTCGTTTTTGTTTTCGTTTTTGTTTTCGTTTTTGTTTTCGTTTTTGTTTTCGTTTTTGTTTTCGTGTTTGTTTTCGTTTTTGTTTTCGTTTTCGTTTTCGTTTTCGTTTTCGTTTTCGTTTTCGTTTTCGTTTTCGTTTTCGTTTTCGTTTTCGTTTTCGTTTTCGTTTTCGTTTTCGTTTTCGTTTTCGTTTTCGTTTTCGTTTTCGTTTTCGTTTTCGTTTTCGTTTTCGTTTTCGTTTTCGTTTTCGTTTTCGTTTTCGTTTTCGTTTTCGTTTTCGTTTTCGTTTTCGTTTTCGTTTTCGTTTTCGTTTTCGTTTTCGTTTTCGTTTTCGTTTTCGTTTTCGTTTTCGTTTTCGTTTTCGTTTTCGTTTTCGTTTTCGTTTTCGTTTTCGTTTTCGTTTTCGTTTTCGTTTTCGTTTTCGTTTTCGTTTTCGTTTTCGTTTTCGTTTTCGTTTTCGTTTTCGTTTTCGTTTTCGTTTTCGTTTTCGTTTTCGTTTTCGTTTTCGTTTTCGTTTTCGTTTTCGTTTTCGTTTTCGTTTTCGTTTTCGTTTTCGTTTTCGTTTTCGTTTTCGTTTTCGTTTTCGTTTTCGTTTTCGTTTTCGTTTTCGTTTTCGTTTTCGTTTTCGTTTTCGTTTTCGTTTTCGTTTTCGTTTTCGTTTTCGTTTTCGTTTTCGTTTTCGTTTTCGTTTTCGTTTTCGTTTTCGTTTTCGTTTTCGTTTTCGTTTTCGTTTTCGTTTTCGTTTTCGTTTTCGTTTTCGTTTTCGTTTTCGTTTTCGTTTTCGTTTTCGTTTTCGTTTTCGTTTTCGTTTTCGTTTTCGTTTTCGTTTTCGTTTTCGTTTTCGTTTTCGTTTTCGTTTTCGTTTTCGTTTTCGTTTTCGTTTTCGTTTTCGTTTTCGTTTTCGTTTTCGTTTTCGTTTTCGTTTTCGTTTTCGTTTTCGTTTTCGTTTTCGTTTTCGTTTTCGTTTTCGTTTTCGTTTTCGTTTTCGTTTTCGTTTTCGTTTTCGTTTTCGTTTTCGTTTTCGTTTTTGTTTTCGTTTTTGTTTTCGTTTTTGTTTTCGTTTTTCTTTTCGTATTTGTTTTCGTTTTTGTTTTCGTTTTTGTTTTCTTTTTTGTTTTCGTTTTTGTTTTCGTTTTTGTTTTCTTTTTTGTTTTCGTTTTTGTTTTCGTTTTTGTTTTCGTTTTTGTTTTCGTTTTTGTTTTCGTTTTTGTTTTCGTTTTTGTTTTCGTTTTTGTTTTCGTTTTTGTTTTTGTTTTCGTTTTTGTTTTCGTTTTTGTTTTCGTTTTTGTTTTCGTTTTTGTTTTCGTTTTTGTTTTCGTTTTTGTTTTTGTTTTCGTTTTTGTTTTCGTTTTTGTTTTTGTTTTCCTTTTCGTTTTTGTTTGTGTTTTTGTTTTCGTTTTTGTTTTCGTTTTTGTTTTCGTTTTTGTTTTCGTTTTTGTTTTCGTTTTTGTTTTCGTGTTTGTTTTCGTTTTTGTTTTCGTTTTTGTTTTCGTTTTTGATTTCGTTTTTGTTTTTGTTTTTGTTTTCGTTTTTGTTTTTGTTTTTGTCCTTGTTTCTGTCCTTGTCTTTGTCTTAATTTGTTTGTACGAGACTAAGTCCAGCGGCATAATGCTCTTCGATCGCACACGACCAAGTCCAGCGGCGTGTCGCTCCTAGGGCTGTTGCGAATACTTAAAAGTCCCTACGGTCAAAATCATTGGGTTGCGACTCACCTTTACGAGTTGCTCGCTCGCTGCGCTCGCTCGGAATGTTATAGCCTTACCTAAAACCAATCCACCTTGCGTTCGTTTTTCGAAAAGACCGCGATTTTCCGATAATTTACAGACGCGCGGGATCGGTTTTGAGGTTAGGCTAGTTTTATAAGAGCGAGCGAAGCGAGCGAGAAGCTACATCAATTCCCGCGCTATAGTTATATATCAAATGTTCTTTACTAACAATTCTCACCGATCGAAAGAAAGTTTCTGATTTGATAGAAGAATAACAGATATGTTTCGCTAGGTACGCGATTCGTGCTGATCGATGTATCTCGATGATGTTTTTGTTTTCGTTTTTGTTTTCGTTTTTGTTTTCGTTTTTGTTTTCGTTTTTGTTTTCGTGTTTGTTTTCGTTTTTGTTTTCGTTTTTGTTTTCTTTTTTGTTTTCGTTTTTGTTTTCGTTTTTGTTTTCGTTTTTGTTTTCGTTTTCGTTTTTGTTTTCGTTTTTGTTTTCGTTTTTGTTTTCGTTTTTGTTTTCGTTTTTGTTTTCGTTTTTGTTTTCGTTTTTGTTTTCGTTTTTGTTTTCGTTTTTGTTTTCGTTTTTGTTTTCGTTTTGTTTTCGTTTTTGTTTTCGTTTTCGTTTTTGTTTTCGTTTTTGTTTTTGTTTTCTTTTTTGTTTTCGTTTTTGTTTTCGTTTTTGTTTTCGTTTTTGTTTTCGTGTTTGTTTTCGTTTTTGTTTTCGTTTTCGTTTTCGTTTTCGTTTTCGTTTTCGTTTTCGTTTTCGTTTTCGTTTTCGTTTTCGTTTTCGTTTTCGTTTTCGTTTTCGTTTTCGTTTTCGTTTTCGTTTTCGTTTTCGTTTTCGTTTTCGTTTTCGTTTTCGTTTTCGTTTTCGTTTTCGTTTTCGTTTTCGTTTTCGTTTTCGTTTTCGTTTTCGTTTTCGTTTTCGTTTTCGTTTTCGTTTTCGTTTTCGTTTTCGTTTTCGTTTTCGTTTTCGTTTTCGTTTTCGTTTTCGTTTTCGTTTTCGTTTTCGTTTTCGTTTTCGTTTTCGTTTTCGTTTTCGTTTTCGTTTTCGTTTTCGTTTTCGTTTTCGTTTTCGTTTTCGTTTTCGTTTTCGTTTTCGTTTTCGTTTTCGTTTTCGTTTTCGTTTTCGTTTTCGTTTTCGTTTTCGTTTTCGTTTTCGTTTTCGTTTTCGTTTTCGTTTTCGTTTTCGTTTTCGTTTTCGTTTTCGTTTTCGTTTTCGTTTTCGTTTTCGTTTTCGTTTTCGTTTTCGTTTTCGTTTTCGTTTTCGTTTTCGTTTTCGTTTTCGTTTTCGTTTTCGTTTTCGTTTTCGTTTTCGTTTTCGTTTTCGTTTTCGTTTTCGTTTTCGTTTTCGTTTTCGTTTTCGTTTTCGTTTTCGTTTTCGTTTTCGTTTTCGTTTTCGTTTTCGTTTTCGTTTTCGTTTTCGTTTTCGTTTTCGTTTTCGTTTTCGTTTTCGTTTTCGTTTTCGTTTTCGTTTTCGTTTTCGTTTTCGTTTTCGTTTTCGTTTTCGTTTTCGTTTTCGTTTTCGTTTTCGTTTTCGTTTTCGTTTTCGTTTTCGTTTTCGTTTTCGTTTTCGTTTTCGTTTTCGTTTTCGTTTTCGTTTTCGTTTTCGTTTTCGTTTTCGTTTTCGTTTTCGTTTTCGTTTTCGTTTTCGTTTTCGTTTTCGTTTTCGTTTTCGTTTTCGTTTTCGTTTTCGTTTTCGTTTTCGTTTTCGTTTTCGTTTTCGTTTTCGTTTTCGTTTTCGTTTTCGTTTTCGTTTTCGTTTTCGTTTTCGTTTTCGTTTTCGTTTTCGTTTTCGTTTTCGTTTTCGTTTTCGTTTTCGTTTTCGTTTTCGTTTTCGTTTTCGTTTTTGTTTTCGTTTTCGTTTTCGTTTTCGTTTTCGTTTTCGTTTTCGTTTTCGTTTTCGTTTTCGTTTTCGTTTTCGTTTTCGTTTTCGTTTTCGTTTTCGTTTTCGTTTTCGTTTTCGTTTTCGTTTTCGTTTTCGTTTTCGTTTTCGTTTTCGTTTTCGTTTTCGTTTTCGTTTTCGTTTTCGTTTTCGTTTTCGTTTTCGTTTTCGTTTTCGTTTTCGTTTTCGTTTTCGTTTTCGTTTTCGTTTTCGTTTTCGTTTTCGTTTTCGTTTTCGTTTTCGTTTTCGTTTTCGTTTTCGTTTTCGTTTTCGTTTTCGTTTTCGTTTTCGTTTTCGTTTTCGTTTTCGTTTTCGTTTTCGTTTTCGTTTTCGTTTTCGTTTTCGTTTTCGTTTTCGTTTTCGTTTTCGTTTTCGTTTTCGTTTTCGTTTTCGTTTTCGTTTTCGTTTTCGTTTTCTTTTTCGTTTTCGTTTTCGTTTTCGTTTTCGTTTTCGTTTTCGTTTTCGTTTTCGTTTTCGTTTTCGTTTTCGTTTTCGTTTTCGTTTTCGTTTTCGTTTTCGTTTTCGTTTTCGTTTTCGTTTTCGTTTTCGTTTTCGTTTTCGTTTTCGTTTTCGTTTTCGTTTTCGTTTTCGTTTTTGTTTTCGTTTTCGTTTTCGTTTTTGTTTTCGTTTTTCTTTTCGTATTTGTTTTCGTTTTTGTTTTCGTTTTTGTTTTCGTTATTGTTTTTGTTTTCGTTTTTGTTTTCGTTTTTGTTTTTGTTTTCCTTTTCGTTTTTGTTTGTGTTTTTGTTTTCGTTTTTGTTTTCGTTTTTGTTTTCGTTTTTGTTTTCGTTTTTGTTTTCGTTTTTGTTTTCGTGTTTGTTTTCGTTTTTGTTTTCGTTTTTGTTTTCGTTTTTGATTTCGTTTTTGTTTTCGTTTTTGTTTTCGTTTTTGTTTTCGTTTTTGTTTTCGTTTTTGTTTTCGTTTTTGTTTTCGTTTTTGTTTTCGTGTTTGTTTTCGTTTTTGTTTTCGTTTTTGTTTTCGTTTTTGTTTTTGTTTTCGTTTTTGTTTTTGTTTTTGTCCTTGTTTCTGTCCTTGTCTTTGTCTTAATTGGTTTTTGTTTGTACGAGACTAAGTCCAGCGGCATAATGCTCTTCGATCGCACACGACCAAGTCCAGCGGCGTGTCGCTCCTAGGGCTGTTGCGAATACTTAAAAGTCCCTACGGTCAAAATCATTGGGTTGCGACTCACCTTTACGAGTTGCTCGCTCGCTGCGCTCGCTCGGAATGTTATAGCCTTACCTAAAACCAATCCACCTTGCGTTCGTTTTTCGAAAAGACCGCGATTTTCCGATAATTTACAGACGCGCGGGATCGGTTTTGAGGTTAGGCTAGTTTTATAAGAGCGAGCGAAGCGAGCGAGAAGCTACATCAATTCCCGCGCTATAGTTATATATCAAATGTTCTTTACTAACAATTCTCACCGATCGAAAGAAAGTTTCTGATTTGTAGAAGAATAACAGATATGTTTCGCTAGGTACGCGATTCGTGCTGATCGATGTATCTCGATGATGTTGTTGTTTTCGTTTTTGTTTTCGTTTTTGTTTTCGTTTTTGTTTTCGTTTTTGATTTCGTTTTTGTTTTCGTTTTTGTTTTCGTTTTTGATTTCGTTTTTGATTTCGTTTTTGTTTTCGTTTTTGTTTTCGTTTTTGTTTTCGTTTTTGTTTTCGTTTTCGTTTTCGTTTTTGTTTTCTTTTTTGTTTTCGTTTTTGTTTTCTTTTTTGTTTTCGTTTTTGTTTTCGTTTTTGTTTTCGTTTTTGTTTTCGTTTTTGTTTTCGTTTTTGTTTGTGTTTTTGTTTTCGTTTTTGTTTTCGTTTTTGTTTTCGTTTTTGTTTTCGTTTTTGTTTTCGTTTTTGTTTTCGTTTTTGTTTTCGTTTTTGTTTTCGTTTTTGTTTTTGTTTTCGTTTTTGTTTTCGTTTTTGTTTTCGTTTTTGTTTTCGTTTTTGTTTTCGTTTTTGTTTTCGTTTTTGTTTTCGTTTTTGTTTTCGTTTTTGTTTTCGTTTTTGATTTCGTTTTTGTTTTCGTTTTTGTTTTCGTTTTTGTTTTCGTTTTTGTTTTCGTTTTTGTTTTCGTTTTTGATTTCGTTTTTGTTTTCGTGTTTGTTTTCGTTTTTGTTTTCGTTTTTGTTTTCGTTTTTGTTTTTGTTTTCGTTTTTGTTTTTGTTTTTGTCCTTGTTTCTGTCCTTGTCTTTGTCTTAATTGGTTTTTGTTTGTACGAGACTAAGTCCAGCGGCATAATGCTCTTCGATCGCACACGACCAAGTCCAGCGGCGTGTCGCTCCTAGGGCTGTTGCGAATACTTAAAAGTCCCTACGGTCAAAATCATTGGGTTGCGACTCACCTTTACGAGTTGCTCGCTCGCTGCGCTCGCTCGGAATGTTATAGCCTTACCTAAAACCAATCCACCTTGCGTTCGTTTTTCGAAAAGACCGCGATTTTCCGATAATTTACAGACGCGCGGGATCGGTTTTGAGGTTAGGCTAGTTTTATAAGAGCGAGCGAAGCGAGCGAGAAGCTACATCAATTCCCGCGCTATAGTTATATATCAAATGTTCTTTACTAACAATTCTCACCGATCGAAAGAAAGTTTCTGATTTGTAGAAGAATAACAGATATGTTTCGCTAGGTACGCGATTCGTGCTGATCGATGTATCTCGATGATGTTGTTGTTTTCGTTTTTGTTTTCGTTTTTGTTTTCGTTTTTGTTTTCGTTTTTGATTTCGTTTTTGTTTTCGTTTTTGTTTTCGTTTTTGATTTCGTTTTTGATTTCGTTTTTGTTTTCGTTTTTGTTTTCGTTTTTGTTTTCGTTTTTGTTTTCGTTTTCGTTTTCGTTTTTGTTTTCTTTTTTGTTTTCGTTTTTGTTTTCTTTTTTGTTTTCGTTTTTGTTTTCGTTTTTGTTTTCGTTTTTGTTTTCGTTTTTGTTTTCGTTTTTGTTTGTGTTTTTGTTTTCGTTTTTGTTTTCGTTTTTGTTTTCGTTTTTGTTTTCGTTTTTGTTTTCGTTTTTGTTTTCGTTTTTGTTTTCGTTTTTGTTTTCGTTTTTGTTTTCGTTTTTGTTTTTGTTTTCGTTTTTGTTTTCGTTTTTGTTTTCGTTTTTGTTTTCGTTTTTGTTTTCGTTTTTGTTTTCGTTTTTGTTTTCGTTTTTGTTTTCGTTTTTGTTTTCGTTTTTGATTTCGTTTTTGTTTTCGTTTTTGTTTTCGTTTTTGTTTTCGTTTTTGTTTTCGTTTTTGTTTTCGTTTTTGATTTCGTTTTTGTTTTCGTTTTTGTTTTCGTTTTTGTTTTCGTTTTTGTTTTCGTTTTTGTTTTCGTTTTTGTTTTCGTTTTTGTTTTCGTTTTTGTTTTTGTTTTCCTTTTCGTTTTTGTTTGTGTTTTTGTTTTCGTTTTTGTTTTCGTTTTTGTTTTCGTTTTTGTTTTCGTTTTTGTTTTCGTTTTTGTTTTCGTTTTTGTTTTCGTTTTTGTTTTCGTTTTTGTTTTCGTGTTTGTTTTCGTTTTTGTTTTCGTTTTTGTTTTCGTTTTTGTTTTTGTTTTCGTTTTTGTTTTTGTTTTCCTTTTCGTTTTTGTTTGTGTTTTTGTTTTTGTCCTTGTTTCTGTCCTTGTCTTTGTCTTAATTGGTTTTTGTTTGTACGAGACTAAGTCCAGCGGCATAATGCTCTTCGATCGCACACGACCAAGTCCAGCGGCGTGTCGCTCCTAGGGCTGTTGCGAATACTTAAAAGTCCCTACGGTCAAAATCATTGGGTTGCGACTCACCTTTACGAGTTGCTCGCTCGCTGCGCTCGCTCGGAATGTTATAGCCTTACCTAAAACCAATCCACCTTGCGTTCGTTTTTCGAAAAGACCGCGATTTTCCGATAATTTACAGACGCGCGGGATCGGTTTTGAGGTTAGGCTAGTTTTATAAGAGCGAGCGAAGCGAGCGAGAAGCTACATCAATTCCCGCGCTATAGTTATATATCAAATGTTCTTTACTAACAATTCTCACCGATCGAAAGAAAGTTTCTGATTTGATAGAAGAATAACAGATATGTTTCGCTAGGTACGCGATTCGTGCTGATCGATGTATCTCGATGATGTTTTTGTTTTCGTTTTTGTTTTCGTTTTTGTTTTCGTTTTTTTTTTCGTTTTTGTTTTCGTTTTTGTTTTCGTTTTTGTTTTCGTTTTTGTTTTCGTTTTTGTTTTCGTTTTTGTTTTCGTTTTTGTTTTCGTGTTTGTTTTCGTTTTTGTTTTCGTTTTCGTTTTCGTTTTTGTTTTCTTTTTTGTTTTCGTTTTTGTTTTCGTTTTTGTTTTCGTTTTTGTTTTCGTTTTTGTTTTCGTTTTTGTTTTCGTTTTTGTTTTCGTTTTTGTTTTCGTTTTTGTTTTCGTTTTTGATTTCGTTTTTGTTTTCGTTTTTGTTTTCGTTTTTGTTTTCGTTTTTGTTTTCGTTTTTGTTTTCGTTTTTGTTTTCGTTTTTGTTTTCGTTTTTGTTTTCGTTTTTGTTTTCGTTTTTGTTTTCGTTTTTGTTTTCGTGTTTGTTTTCGTTTTTGTTTTCGTTTTTGTTTTCGTTTTTGTTTTCGTTTTTGTTTGTGTTTTTGTTTTTGTCCTTGTTTCTGTCCTTGTCTTTGTCTTAATTGGTTTTTGTTTGTACGAGACTAAGTCTAGCGGCATAATGCTCTTCGATCGCACACGACCAAGTCCAGCGGCGTGTCGCTCCTAGGGCTGTTGCGAATACTTAAAAGTCCCTACGGTCAAAATCATTGGGTTGCGACTCACCTTTACGAGTTGCTCGCTCGCTGCGCTCGCTCGGAATGTTATAGCCTTACCTAAAACCAATCCACCTTGCGTTCGTTTTTCGAAAAGACCGCGATTTTCCGATAATTTACAGACGCGCGGGATCGGTTTTGAGGTTAGGCTAGTTTTATAAGAGCGAGCGAAGCGAGCGAGAAGCTACATCAATTCCCGCGCTATAGTTATATATCAAATGTTCTTTACTAACAATTCTCACCGATCGAAAGAAAGTATCTGATTTGATAGAAGAATAACAGATATGTTTCGCTAGGTACGCGATTCGTGCTGATCGATGTATCTCGATGATGTTTTTGTTTTCGTTTTTGTTTTCGTTTTTGTTTTCGTTTTTGTTTTCGTTTTTGATTTCGTTTTTGTTTTCGTTTTTGTTTTCGTTTTTGTTTTCGTTTTTGTTTTCGTTTTTGTTTTCGTTTTTGTTTTCGTTTTTGTTTCCGTGTTTGTTTTCGTTTTTGTTTTCGTTTTTGTTTTTGTTTTCGTTTTTGTTTTCGTTTTTGTTTTTGTTTTCCTTTTCGTTTTTGTTTGTGTTTTTGTTTTCGTTTTTGTTTTCGTTTTTGTTTTCGTTTTTGTTTTCGTTTTTGTTTTCGTTTTTGTTTTCGTTTTTGTTTTCGTTTTTGTTTTCGTTTTTGTTTTCTTTTTTGTTTTCGTTTTTGTTTTCGTTTTTGTTTTCGTTTTTGTTTTCGTTTTTGTTTTCGTTTTTGTTTTCGTTTTTGTTTTCGTTTTTGTTTTCGTTTTTGTTTTCGTTTTTGATTTCGTTTTTGTTTTCGTTTTTGTTTTCGTTTTTGTTTTCGTTTTTGTTTTCGTTTTTGTTTTCGTTTTTGTTTTCGTTTTTGTTTTCGTGTTTGTTTTCGTTTTTGTTTTCGTTTTTGTTTTCGTTTTTGTTTTTGTTTTCGTTTTTGTTTTTGTTTTTGTCCTTGTTTCTGTCCTTGTCTTTGTCTTAATTGGTTTTTGTTTGTACGAGACTAAGTCCAGCGGCATAATGCTCTTCGATCGCACACGACCAAGTCCAGCGGCGTGTCGCTCCTAGGGCTGTTGCGAATACTTAAAAGTCCCTACGGTCAAAATCATTGGGTTGCGACTCACCTTTACGAGTTGCTCGCTCGCTGCGCTCGCTCGGAATGTTATAGCCTTACCTAAAACCAATCCACCTTGCGTTCGTTTTTCGAAAAGACCGCGATTTTCCGATAATTTACAGCCGCGCGGGATCGGTTTTGAGGTTAGGCTAGTTTTATAAGAGCGAGCGAAGCGAGCGAGAAGCTACATCAATTCCCGCGCTATAGTTATATATCAAATGTTCTTTACTAACAATTCTCACCGATCGAAAGAAAGTTTCTGATTTGATAGAAGAATAACAGATATGTTTCGCTAGGTACGCGATTCGTGCTGATCGATGTATCTCGATGATGTTGTTGTTTTCGTTTTTGTTTTCGTTTTTGTTTTCGTTTTTGTTTTCGTTTTTGATTTCGTTTTTGTTTTCGTTTTTGTTTTCGTTTTTGTTTTCGTTTTTGTTTTCGTTTTTGTTTTCGTTTTTGTTTTCGTTTTTGTTTTCGTGTTTGTTTTCGTTTTTGTTTTCGTTTTTGTTTTCGTTTTTGTTTTCTTTTTTGTTTTCGTTTTTGTTTTCGTTTTTGTTTTCGTTTTTGTTTTCGTTTTTGTTTTCGTTTTTGTTTTCGTTTTTGTTTTCGTTTTTGTTTTCGTTTTTGTTTTCGTTTTTGATTTCGTTTTTGTTTTCGTTTTTGTTTTCGTTTTTGTTTTCGTTTTTGTTTTCGTTTTTGTTTTCGTTTTTGTTTTCGTTTTTGTTTTCGTGTTTGTTTTCGTTTTTGTTTTCGTTTTTGTTTTCGTTTTTGTTTTTGTTTTCGTTTTTGTTTTTGTTTTTGTCCTTGTTTCTGTCCTTGTCTTTGTCTTAATTGGTTTTTGTTTGTACGAGACTAAGTCCAGCGGCATAATGCTCTTCGATCGCACACGACCAAGTCCAGCGGCGTGTCGCTCCTAGGGCTGTTGCGAATATTTAAAAGTCCCTACGGTCAAAATCATTGGGTTGCGACTCACCTTTACGAGTTGCTCGCTCGCTGCGCTCGCTCGGAATGTTATAGCCTTACCTAAAACCAATCCACCTTGCGTTCGTTTTTCGAAAAGACCGCGATTTTCCGATAATTTACAGACGCGCGGGATCGGTTTTGAGGTTAGGCTAGTTTTATAAGAGCGAGCGAAGCGAGCGAGAAGCTACATCAATTCCCGCGCTATAGTTATATATCAAATGTTCTTTACTAACAATTCTCACCGATCGAAAGAAAGTTTCTGATTTGATAGAAGAATAACAGATATGTTTCGCTAGGTACGCGATTCGTGCTGATCGATGTATCTCGATGATGTTTTTGTTTTCGTTTTTGTTTTCGTTTTTGTTTTCGTTTTTGTTTTCGTTTTTGTTTTCGTTTTTGTTTTCGTTTTTGTTTTCGTTTTTGTTTTCGTTTTTGTTTTCGTTTTTGTTTTTGTTTTTGTTTTCGTTTTTGTTTTCGTTTTTGTTTTCGTTTTTGTTTTCGTTTTTGTTTTCGTTTTTGTTTTCGTTTTTGTTTTTGTTTTCGTTTTTGTTTTCGTTTTTGTTTTTGTTTTCCTTTTCGTTTTTGTTTGTGTTTTTGTTTTCGTTTTTGTTTTCGTTTTTGTTTTCGTTTTTGTTTTCGTTTTTGTTTTCGTTTTTGTTTTCGTTTTTGTTTTTGTTTTCGTTTTTGTTTTCGTTTTTGTTTTCGTTTTTGTTTTCGTTTTTGTTTTTGTTTTCGTTTTTGTTTTCGTGTTTGTTTTCGTTTTTGTTTTCGTTTTTGTTTTCGTTTTTGTTTTCGTTTTTGTTTTTGTTTTCGTTTTTGTTTTCGTTTTTGTTTTCGTTTTTGTTTTCGTTTTTGTTTTCGTTTTTGTTTTCGTTTTTGTTTTTGTTTTCGTTTTTGTTTTCGTGTTTGTTTTCGTTTTTGTTTTCGTTTTTGTTTTCGTTTTTGTTTTCGTTTTTGTTTTTGTTTTCGTTTTTGTTTTCGTTTTTGTTTTCGTTTTTGTTTTCGTTTTTGTTTTCGTTTTTGTTTTTGTTTTCGTTTTTGTTTTCGTTTTTGTTTTCGTTTTTGTTTTCGTTTTTGTTTTCGTTTTTGTTTCCGTTTTTGTTTTTGTTTTCGTTTTTGTTTTCGTTTTTGTTTTCGTTTTTGTTTTCGTTTTTGTTTTCGTTTTTGTTTTTGTTTTCGTTTTTGTTTTCGTTTTTGTTTTTGTTTTCCTTTTCGTTTTTGTTTTCGTTTTTGTTTTCGTTTTTGTTTTCGTTTTTGTTTTCGTTTTTGATTTCGTTTTTGTTTTCGTTTTTGTTTTCGTTTTTGTTTTCGTTTTTGTTTTCGTTTTTGTTTTCGTTTTTGTTTTCGTTTTTGTTTTCGTGTTTGTTTTCGTTTTTGTTTTCGTTTTTGTTTTCGTTTTTGTTTTTGTTTTCGTTTTTGTTTGTGTTTTTGTTTTCGTTTTTGTTTTCGTTTTTGTTTTCGTTTTTGTTTTCGTTTTTGTTTTCGTGTTTGTTTTCGTTTTTGTTTTCGTTTTTGATTTCGTTTTTGTTTTCGTTTTTGTTTTCGTTTTTGTTTTCGTTTTTGTTTTCGTTTTTGTTTTCGTTTTTGTTTTCGTTTTTGTTTTCGTTTTTGTTTTCGTGTTTGTTTTCGTTTTTGTTTTCGTTTTTGATTTCGTTTTTGTTTTCGTTTTTGTTTTCGTTTTTGTTTTCGTTTTTGTTTTCGTGTTTGTTTTCGTTTTTGTTTTCGTTTTTGTTTTCGTTTTTGTTTTTGTTTTCGTTTTTGTTTTTGTTTTTGTCCTTGTTTCTGTCCTTGTCTTTGTCTTAATTGGTTTTTGTTTGTACGAGACTAAGTCCAGCGGCATAATGCTCTTCGATCGCACACGACCAAGTCCAGCGGCGTGTCGCTCCTAGGGCTGTTGCGAATACTTAAAAGTCCCTACGGTCAAAATCATTGGGTTGCGACTCACCTTTACGAGTTGCTCGCTCGCTGCGCTCGCTCGGAATGTTATAGCCTTACCTAAAACCAATCCACCTTGCGTTCGTTTTTCGAAAAGACCGCGATTTTCCGATAATTTACAGACGCGCGGGATCGGTTTTGAGGTTAGGCTAGTTTTATAAGAGCGAGCGAAGCGAGCGAGAAGCTACATCAATTCCCGCGCTATAGTTATATATCAAATGTTCTTTACTAACAATTCTCACCGATCGAAAGAAAGTTTCTGATTTGATAGAAGAATAATAGATATGTTTCGCTAGGTACGCGATTCGTGCTGATCGATGTATCTCGATGATGTTTTTGTTTTCGTTTTTGTTTTCGTTTTTGTTTTCGTTTTTCTTTTCGTGTTTGTTTTCGTTTTTGTTTTCGTTTTTGTTTTCGTTTTTGTTTTCGTTTTTTTTTTCGTTTTTGTTTTCGTTTTTGTTTTCGTTTTTGTTTTCGTTTTTGTTTTCGTTTTTGTTTTCGTTTTTGTTTTCGTTTTTGTTTTCGTGTTTGTTTTCGTTTTTGTTTTCGTTTTCGTTTTCGTTTTTGTTTTCTTTTTTGTTTTCGTTTTTGTTTTTGTTTTCGTTTTTGTTTTCGTTTTTGGTTTTGTTTTCGTTTTTGTTTTCGTTTTTGTTTTCGTTTTTGTTTTCGTTTTTGTTTTCGTTTTTGTTTTTGTTTTTGTTTTCGTTTTTGTTTTCGTTTTTGTTTTCGTTTTTGTTTTTGTTTTCGTTTTTGTTTTCGTTTTTGTTTTCGTTTTTGTTTTTGTTTTCGTTTTTGTTTTCGTTTTTGTTTTTGTTTCCCTTTTCGTTTTTGTTTGTGTTTTTGTTTTCTTTTTGTTTTCGTTTTTGTTTTCGTTTTTGTTTTCGTTTTTGTTTTCGTGTTTGTTTTCGTTTTTGTTTTCGTTTTCGTTTTCGTTTTTGTTTTCTTTTTTGTTTTCGTTTTTGTTTTCGTTTTTGTTTTCGTTTTTGTTTTCGTTTTTGTTTTCGTTTTTGTTTTCGTTTTTGTTTTCGTTTTTGTTTTCGTTTTTGTTTTCGTTTTTGATTTCGTTTTTGTTTTCGTTTTTGTTTTCGTTTTTGTTTTCGTTTTTGTTTTCGTTTTTGTTTTCGTTTTTGTTTTCGTTTTTGTTTTCGTGTTTGTTTTCGTTTTTGTTTTCGTTTTTGTTTTCGTTTTCGTTTTTGTTTTCGTTTTTGTTTTTGTTTTTGTCCTTGTTTCTGTCCTTGTCTTTGTCTTAATTGGTTTTTGTTTGTACGAGACTAAGTCCAGCGGCATAATGCTCTTCGATCGCACACGACCAAGTCCAGCGGCGTGTCGCTCCTAGGGCTGTTGCGAATACTTAAAAGTCCCTACGGTCAAAATCATTGGGTTGCGACTCACCTTTACGAGTTGCTCGCTCGCTGCGCTCGCTCGGAATGTTATAGCCTTACCTAAAACCAATCCACCTTGCGTTCGTTTTTCGAAAAGACCGCGATTTTCCGATAATTTACAGCCGCGCGGGATCGGTTTTGAGGTTAGGCTAGTTTTATAAGAGCGAGCGAAGCGAGCGAGAAGCTACATCAATTCCCGCGCTATAGTTATATATCAAATGTTCTTTACTAACAATTCTCACCGATCGAAAGAAAGTTTCTGATTTGATAGAAGAATAACAGATATGTTTCGCTAGGTACGCGATTCGTGCTGATCGATGTATCTCGATGATGTTGTTGTTTTCGTTTTTGTTTTCGTTTTTGTTTTCGTTTTTGTTTTCGTTTTTGATTTCGTTTTTGTTTTCGTTTTTGTTTTCGTTTTTGTTTTCGTTTTTGTTTTCGTTTTTGTTTTCGTTTTTGTTTTCGTGTTTGTTTTCGTTTTTGTTTTCGTTTTTGTTTTCGTTTTTGTTTTCTTTTTTGTTTTCGTTTTTGTTTTCGTTTTTGTTTTCGTTTTTGTTTTCGTTTTTGTTTTCGTTTTTGTTTTCGTTTTTGTTTTCGTTTTTGTTTTCGTTTTTGTTTTCGTTTTTGATTTCGTTTTTGTTTTCGTTTTTGTTTTCGTTTTTGTTTTCGTTTTTGTTTTCGTTTTTGTTTTCGTTTTTGTTTTCGTTTTTGTTTTCGTGTTTGTTTTCGTTTTTGTTTTCGTTTTTGTTTTCGTTTTTGTTTTTGTTTTCGTTTTTGTCTTTGTTTTTGTCCTTGTTTCTGTCCTTGTCTTTGTCTTAATTGGTTTTTGTTTGTACGAGACTAAGTCCAGCGGCATAATGCTCTTCGATCGCACACGACCAAGTCCAGCGGCGTGTCGCTCCTAGGGCTGTTGCGAATACTTAAAAGTCCCTACGGTCAAAATCATTGGGTTGCGACTCACCTTTACGAGTTGCTCGCTCGCTGCGCTCGCTCGGAATGTTATAGCCTTACCTAAAACCAATCCACCTTGCGTTCGTTTTTCGAAAAGACCGCGATTTTCCGATAATTTACAGACGCGCGGGATCGGTTTTGAGGTTAGGCTAGTTTTATAAGAGCGAGCGAAGCGAGCGAGAAGCTACATCAATTCCCGCGCTATAGTTATATATCAAATGTTCTTTACTAACAATTCTCACCGATCGAAAGAAAGTTTCTGATTTGATAGAAGAATAACAGATATGTTTCGCTAGGTACGCGATTCGTGCTGATCGATGTATCTCGATGATGTTTTTGTTTTCGTTTTTGTTTTCGTTTTTGTTTTCGTTTTTGTTTTCGTTTTTTTTTTCGTTTTTGTTTTCGTTTTTGTTTTCGTTTTTGTTTTCGTTTTTGTTTTCGTTTTTGTTTTCGTTTTTGTTTTCGTTTTTGTTTTCGTGTTTGTTTTCGTTTTTGTTTTCGTTTTCGTTTTCGTTTTTGTTTTCTTTTTTGTTTTCGTTTTTGTTTTCGTTTTTGTTTTCGTTTTTGTTTTCGTTTTTGTTTTCGTTTTTGTTTTCGTTTTTGTTTTCGTTTTTGTTTTCGTTTTTGTTTTCGTTTTTGATTTCGTTTTTGTTTTCGTTTTTGTTTTCGTTTTTGTTTTCGTTTTTGTTTTGGTTTTTGTTTTCGTTTTTGTTTTCGTTTTTGTTTTCGTGTTTGTTTTCGTTTTTTTTTCGTTTTCGTTTTCGTTTTTGTTTTCGTTTTTGTTTTCGTTTTTGTTTTCGTTTTTCTTTTCGTGTTTGTTTTCGTTTTTGTTTTCGTTTTTGTTTTCTTTTTTGTTTTCGTTTTTGTTTTCGTTTTTGTTTTCTTTTTTGTTTTCGTTTTTGTTTTCGTTTTTGTTTTCGTTTTTGTTTTCGTTTTTGTTTTCGTTTTTGTTTTCGTTTTTGATTTCGTTTTTGTTTTCGTTTTTGATTTCGTTTTTGTTTTCGTTTTTGTTTTCGTTTTTGTTTTCGTGTTTGTTTTCGTTTTTGTTTTCGTGTTTGTTTTCGTTTTTGTTTTCGTGTTTGTTTTCGTTTTTGTTTTCGTTTTTGTTTTCGTTTTTGTTTTCGTGTTTGTTTTCGTTTTTGTTTTCGTTTTCGTTTTCGTTTTCGTTTTCGTTTTCGTTTTCGTTTTCGTTTTCGTTTTCGTTTTCGTTTTCGTTTTCGTTTTCGTTTTCGTTTTCGTTTTCGTTTTCGTTTTCGTTTTCGTTTTCGTTTTCGTTTTCGTTTTCGTTTTCGTTTTCGTTTTCGTTTTCGTTTTCGTTTTCGTTTTCGTTTTCGTTTTCGTTTTCGTTTTCGTTTTCGTTTTCGTTTTCGTTTTCGTTTTCGTTTTCGTTTTCGTTTTCGATTTCGTTTTCGTTTTCGTTTTCGTTTTCGTTTTCGTTTTCGTTTTCGTTTTCGTTTTCGTTTTCGTTTTCGTTTTCGTTTTCGTTTTCGTTTTCGTTTTCGTTTTTGTTTTCGTTTTCGTTTTTGTTTTCGTTTTTGTTTTCGTTTTTGTTTTCGTTTTTGTTTTCGTTTTTGTTTTTGTTTTCGTTTTTGTTTTCGTTTTTGTTTTCGTTTTTGTTTTCGTTTTTGTTTTCGTTTTTGTTTTCCTTTTCGTTTTTGTTTTCGTTTTTGTTTTCGTTTTTGTTTTCGTTTTTGTTTTCGTTTTTGTTTTCGTTTTTGTTTTTGTTTTCGTTTTTGTTTTCGTTTTTGTTTTCGTTTTTGTTTTCGTTTTTGTTTTCGTTTTTGTTTTTGTTTTCGTTTTTGTTTTCGTTTTTGTTTTCGTTTTTGTTTTCGTTTTTGTTTTCGTTTTTGTTTTCGTTTTTGTTTTCGTTTTTGCTTTCGTGTTTGTTTTCGTTTTTGTTTTCGTTTTCGTTTTCGTTTTTGTTTTCTTTTTTGTTTTCGTTTTTGTTTTCGTTTTTGTTTTCGTTTTTGTTTTCGTTTTTGTTTTCGTTTTTGTTTTCGTTTTTGTTTTCGTTTTTGTTTTCGTTTTTGTTTTCGTTTTTGTTTTCGTTTTTGTTTTCGTGTTTGTTTTCGTATTTGTTTTCGTTTTTGTTTTCTTTTTTGTTTTCGTTTTTGTTTTCGTTTTTGTTTTCGTGTTTGTTTTCGTTTTTGTTTTCGTTTTTGTTTTCGTTTTTGTTTTTGTTTTCGTTTTTGTTTTCGTTTTTGTTTTTGTTTTCCTTTTCGTTTTTGTTTGTGTTTTTGTTTTTGTCCTTGTTTCTGTCCTTGTCTTTGTCTTAATTGGTTTTTGTTTGTACGAGACTAAGTCCAGCGGCATAATGCTCTTCGATCGCACACGACCAAGTCCAGCGGCGTGTCGCTCCTAGGGCTGTTGCGAATACTTAAAAGTCCCTACGGTCAAAATCATTGGGTTGCGACTCACCTTTACGAGTTGCTCGCTCGCTGCGCTCGCTCGGAATGTTATAGCCTTACCTAAAACCAATCCACCTTGCGTTCGTTTTTCGAAAAGACCGCGATTTTCCGATAATTTACAGACGCGCGGGATCGGTTTTGAGGTTAGGCTAGTTTTATAAGAGCGAGCGAAGCGAGCGAGAAGCTACATCAATTCCCGCGCTATAGTTATATATCAAATGTTCTTTACTAACAATTCTCACCGATCGAAAGAAAGTTTCTGATTTGATAGAAGAATAACAGATATGTTTCGCTAGGTACGCGATTCGTGCTGATCGATGTATCTCGATGATGTTTTTGTTTTCGTTTTTGTTTTCGTTTTTGTTTTCGTTTTTGTTTTCGTTTTTGTTTTCGTTTTTGTTTTCGTTTTTGTTTTCGTTTTTGTTTTCGTTTTTGTTTTCGTTTTTGTTTTTGTTTTCGTTTTTGTTTTCGTTTTTGTTTTCGTTTTTGTTTTCGTTTTTGTTTTCGTTTTTGTTTTCGTTTTTGTTTTTGTTTTCGTTTTTGTTTTCGTTTTTGTTTTTGTTTTCCTTTTCGTTTTTGTTTGTGTTTTTGTTTTCGTTTTTGTTTTCGTTTTTGTTTTCGTTTTTGTTTTCGTTTTTGTTTTCGTTTTTGTTTTCGTTTTTGTTTTTGTTTTCGTTTTTGTTTTCGTTTTTGTTTTCGTTTTTGTTTTCGTTTTTGTTTTTGTTTTCGTTTTTGTTTTCGTGTTTGTTTTCGTTTTTGTTTTCGTTTTTGTTTTCGTTTTTGTTTTCGTTTTTGTTTTTGTTTTCGTTTTTGTTTTCGTTTTTGTTTTCGTTTTTGTTTTCGTTTTTGTTTTCGTTTTTGTTTTCGTTTTTGTTTTTGTTTTCGTTTTTGTTTTCGTGTTTGTTTTCGTTTTTGTTTTCGTTTTTGTTTTCGTTTTTGTTTTCGTTTTTGTTTTTGTTTTCGTTTTTGTTTTCGTTTTTGTTTTCGTTTTTGTTTTCGTTTTTGTTTTCGTTTTTGTTTTTGTTTTCGTTTTTGTTTTCGTTTTTGTTTTCGTTTTTGTTTTCGTTTTTGTTTTCGTTTTTGTTTTCGTTTTTGTTTTTGTTTTCGTTTTTGTTTTCGTTTTTGTTTTCGTTTTTGTTTTCGTTTTTGTTTTCGTTTTTGTTTTTGTTTTCGTTTTTGTTTTCGTTTTTGTTTTTGTTTTCCTTTTCGTTTTTGTTTTCGTTGTTGTTTTCGTTTTTGTTTTCGTTTTTGTTTTCGTTTTTGTTTTCGTGTTTGTTTTCGTTTTTGTTTTCGTTTTCGTTTTCGTTTTTGTTTTCTTTTTTGTTTTCGTTTTTGTTTTCGTTTTTGTTTTCGTTTTTGTTTTCGTTTTTGTTTTCGTTTTTGTTTTCGTTTTTGTTTTCGTTTTTGTTTTCGTTTTTGTTTTCGTTTTTGATTTCGTTTTTGTTTTCGTTTTTGTTTTCGTTTTTGTTTTCGTTTTTGTTTTCGTTTTTGTTTTCGTTTTTGTTTTCGTTTTTGTTTTCGTGTTTGTTTTCGTTTTTGTTTTCGTTTTTGTTTTCGTTTTTGTTTTTGTTTTCCTTTTCGTTTTTGTTTGTGTTTTTGTTTTCGTTTTTGTTTTCGTTTTTGTTTTCGTTTTTGTTTTCGTTTTTGTTTTCGTGTTTGTTTTCGTTTTTGTTTTCGTTTTCGTTTTCGTTTTTGTTTTCTTTTTTGTTTTCGTTTTTGTTTTCGTTTTTGTTTTCGTTTTTGTTTTCGTTTTTGTTTTCGTTTTTGTTTTCGTTTTTGTTTTCGTTTTTGTTTTCGTTTTTGATTTCGTTTTTGTTTTCGTTTTTGTTTTCGTTTTTGTTTTCGTTTTTGTTTTCGTTTTTGTTTTCGTTTTTGTTTTCGTTTTTGTTTTCGTGTTTGTTTTCGTTTTTGTTTTCGTTTTTGTTTTCGTTTTTGTTTTTGTTTTCGTTTTTGTTTTTGTTTTTGTCCTTGTTTCTGTCCTTGTCTTTGTCTTAATTGGTTTTTGTTTGTACGAGACTAAGTCCAGCGGCATAATGCTCTTCGATCGCACACGACCAAGTCCAGCGGCGTGTCGCTCCTAGGGCTGTTGCGAATACTTAAAAGTCCCTACGGTCAAAATCATTGGGTTGCGACTCACCTTTACGAGTTGCTCGCTCGCTGCGCTCGCTCGGAATGTTATAGCCTTACCTAAAACCAATCCACCTTGCGTTCGTTTTTCGAAAAGACCGCGATTTTCCGATAATTTACAGACGCGCGGGATCGGTTTTGAGGTTAGGCTAGTTTTATAAGAGCGAGCGAAGCGAGCGAGAAGCTACATCAATTCCCGCGCTATAGTTATATATCAAATGTTCTTTACTAACAATTCTCACCGATCGAAAGAAAGTTTCTGATTTGATAGAAGAATAACAGATATGTTTCGCTAGGTACGCGATTCGTGCTGATCGATGTATCTCGATGATGTTTTTGTTTTCGTTTTTGTTTTCGTTTTTGTTTTCGTTTTTCTTTTCGTGTTTGTTTTCGTTTTTGTTTTCGTTTTTGTTTTCGTTTTTGTTTTCGTTTTTGTTTTCGTTTTTGTTTTCGTTTTTGTTTTCGTTTTTGTTTTCGTTTTTGTTTTCGTTTTTGTTTTCGTTTTTGGTTTTGTTTTCGTTTTTGTTTTCGTTTTTGTTTTCGTTTTTGTTTTCGTTTTTGTTTTCGTTTTTGTTTTCGTTTTTGTTTTCGTTTTTGTTTTCGTTTTTGTTTTCGTTTTTGATTTCGTTTTTGTTTTCGTTTTTGTTTTCGTTTTTGTTTTCGTTTTTGTTTTCGTTTTTGTTTTCGTTTTTGTTTTCGTTTTTGTTTTCGTGTTTGTTTTCGTTTTTTTTTCGTTTTCGTTTTCGTTTTTGTTTTCGTTTTTGTTTTCGTTTTTGTTTTCGTTTTTCTTTTCGTGTTTGTTTTCGTTTTTGTTTTCGTTTTTGTTTTCTTTTTTGTTTTCGTTTTTGTTTTCGTTTTTGTTTTCTTTTTTGTTTTCGTTTTTGTTTTCGTTTTTGTTTTCGTTTTTGTTTTCGTTTTTGTTTTCGTTTTTGTTTTCGTTTTTGTTTTCGTTTTTGTTTTCGTTTTTGTTTTCGTTTTTGTTTTCGTTTTTGTTTTCGTTTTTGTTTTTGTTTTCGTTTTTGTTTTCGTTTTTGTTTTCGTTTTTGTTTTCGTTTTTGTTTTCGTTTTTGTTTTTGTTTTCGTTTTTGTTTTCGTTTTTGTTTTCGTTTTTGTTTTCGTTTTTGTTTTCGTTTTTGTTTTCGTTTTTGTTTTTGTTTTCGTTTTTGTTTTTGTTTTCCTTTTCGTTTTTGTTTTCGTTTTTGTTTTCGTTTTTGTTTTCGTTTTTGATTTCGTTTTTGTTTTCGTTTTTGTTTTCGTTTTTGTTTTCGTTTTTGTTTTCGTTTTTGTTTTCGTGTTTGTTTTCGTTTTTGTTTTCGTGTTTGTTTTCGTTTTTGTTTTCGTTTTTGTTTTCGTTTTTGTTTTCGTTTTTGTTTTCGTTTTTGTTTTCGTTTTCGTTTTCGTTTTCGTTTTCGTTTTCGTTTTCGTTTTCGTTTTCGTTTTCGTTTTCGTTTTCGTTTTCGTTTTCGTTTTCGTTTTCGTTTTCGTTTTCGTTTTCGTTTTCGTTTTCGTTTTCGTTTTCGTTTTCGTTTTCGTTTTCGTTTTCGTTTTCGTTTTCGTTTTCGTTTTCGTTTTCGTTTTCGTTTTCGTTTTCGTTTTCGTTTTCGTTTTCGTTTTCGTTTTCGTTTTCGTTTTCGTTTTCGTTTTCGTTTTCGTTTTCGTTTTCGTTTTCGTTTTCGTTTTCGTTTTCGTTTTCGTTTTCGTTTTCGTTTTCGTTTTCGTTTTCGTTTTCGTTTTCGTTTTCGTTTTCGTTTTCGTTTTCGTTTTCGTTTTCGTTTTCGTTTTCGTTTTCGTTTTCGTTTTCGTTTTCGTTTTCGTTTTTGTTTTCGTTTTCGTTTTTGTTTTCGTTTTTGTTTTCGTTTTTGTTTTCGTTTTTGTTTTCGTTTTTGTTTTCGTTTTGGTTTTTGTTTTCGTTTTTGTTTTCGTTTTTGTTTTCGTTTTTGTTTTCGTTTTCGTTTTCGTTTTTGTTTTCCTTTTCGTTTTTGTTTTCGTTTTTGTTTTCGTTTTTGTTTTCGTTTTTGTTTTCGTTTTTGTTTTCGTTTTTGTTTTTGTTTTCGTTTTTGTTTTCGTTTTTGTTTTCGTTTTTGTTTTCGTTTTTGTTTTCGTTTTTGTTTTTGTTTTCGTTTTTGTTTTCGTTTTTGTTTTCGTTTTTGTTTTCGTTTTTGTTTTCGTTTTTGTTTTCGTTTTTGTTTTCGTTTTTGTTTTCGTTTTTGCTTTCGTGTTTGTTTTCGTTTTTGTTTTCGTTTTCGTTTTCGTTTTTGTTTTCTTTTTTGTTTTCGTTTTTGTTTTCGTTTTTGTTTTCGTTTTTGTTTTCGTTTTTGTTTTCGTTTTTGTTTTCGTTTTTGTTTTCGTTTTTGTTTTCGTTTTTGTTTTCGTTTTTGTTTTCGTTTTTGTTTTCGTGTTTGTTTTCGTTTTTGTTTTCGTTTTTGTTTTCTTTTTTGTTTTCGTTTTTGTTTTCGTTTTTGTTTTCGTGTTTGTTTTCGTTTTTGTTTTCGTTTTTGTTTTCGTTTTTGTTTTTGTTTTCGTTTTTGTTTTCGTTTTTGTTTTTGTTTTCCTTTTCGTTTTTGTTTGTGTTTTTGTTTTTGTCCTTGTTTCTGTCCTTGTCTTTGTCTTAATTGGTTTTTGTTTGTACGAGACTAAGTCCAGCGGCATAATGCTCTTCGATCGCACACGACCAAGTCCAGCGGCGTGTCGCTCCTAGGGCTGTTGCGAATACTTAAAAGTCCCTACGGTCAAAATCATTGGGTTGCGACTCACCTTTACGAGTTGCTCGCTCGCTGCGCTCGCTCGGAATGTTATAGCCTTACCTAAAACCAATCCACCTTGCGTTCGTTTTTCGAAAAGACCGCGATTTTCCGATAATTTACAGACGCGCAGGATCGGTTTTGAGGTTAGGCTAGTTTTATAAGAGCGAGCGAAGCGAGCGAGAAGCTACATCAATTCCCGCGCTATAGTTATATATCAAATGTTCTTTACTAACAATTCTCACCGATCGAAAGAAAGTTTCTGATTTGATAGAAGAATAACAGATATGTTTCGCTAGGTACGCGATTCGTGCTGATCGATGTATCTCGATGATGTTTTTGTTTTCGTTTTTGTTTTCGTTTTTGTTTTCGTTTTTGTTTTCGTTTTTGTTTTCGTTTTTGTTTTCGTTTTTGTTTTCGTTTTTGTTTTCGTTTTTGTTTTCGTTTTTGTTTTCGTTTTTGTTTTCGTGTTTGTTTTCGTTTTTGTTTTCGTTTTCGTTTTCGTTTTTGTTTTCTTTTTTGTTTTCGTTTTTGTTTTCGTTTTTGTTTTCCTTTTCGTTTTTGTTTGTGTTTTTGTTTTCGTTTTTGTTTTCGTTTTTGTTTTCGTTTTTGTTTTCGTTTTTGTTTTCGTTTTTGTTTTCGTTTTTGTTTTCGTTTTCGTTTTCGTTTTTGTTTTCTTTTTTGTTTTCGTTTTTGTTTTCGTTTTTGTTTTCGTTTTTGTTTTCGTTTTTGTTTTCGTTTTTGTTTTCGTTTTTGTTTTCGTTTTTGTTTTTGTTTTCGTTTTTGTTTTCGTTTTTGTTTTCGTTTTTGTTTTCGTTTTTGTTTTCGTTTTTGTTTTTGTTTTCGTTTTTGTTTTCGTTTTTGTTTTCGTTTTTGTTTTCGTTTTTGATTTCGTTTTTGTTTTCGTTTTTGTTTTCGTTTTTGTTTTCGTTTTTGTTTTCGTTTTTGTTTTCGTGTTTGTTTTCGTTTTTGTTTTCGTGTTTGTTTTCGTTTTTGTTTTCGTTTTTGTTTTCGTTTTAGTTTTCGTGTTTGTTTTCGTTTTTGTTTTCGTTTTCGTTTTCGTTTTCGTTTTCGTTTTCGTTTTCGTTTTCGTTTTCGTTTTCGTTTTCGTTTTCGTTTTCGTTTTCGTTTTCGTTTTCGTTTTCGTTTTCGTTTTCGTTTTCGTTTTCGTTTTCGTTTTCGTTTTCGTTTTCGTTTTCGTTTTCGTTTTCGTTTTCGTTTTCGTTTTCGTTTTCGTTTTCGTTTTCGTTTTCGTTTTCGTTTTCGTTTTCGTTTTCGTTTTCGTTTTCGTTTTCGTTTTCGTTTTCGTTTTCGTTTTCGTTTTCGTTTTCGTTTTCGTTTTCGTTTTCGTTTTCGTTTTCGTTTTCGTTTTCGTTTTCGTTTTCGTTTTCGTTTTTGTTTTCGTTTTCGTTTTTGTTTTCGTTTTTGTTTTCGTTTTTGTTTTCGTTTTTGTTTTCGTTTTTGTTTTCGTTTTGGTTTTTGTTTTCGTTTTTGTTTTCGTTTTTGTTTTCGTTTTTGTTTTCGTTTTTGTTTTCGTTTTTGTTTTCCTTTTCGTTTTTGTTTTCGTTTTTGTTTTCGTTTTTGTTTTCGTTTTTGTTTTCGTTTTTGTTTTCGTTTTTGTTTTTGTTTTCGTTTTTGTTTTCGTTTTTGTTTTCGTTTTTGTTTTCGTTTTTGTTTTCGTTTTTGTTTTTGTTTTCGTTTTTGTTTTCGTTTTTGTTTTCGTTTTTGTTTTCGTTTTTGTTTTCGTTTTTGTTTTCGTTTTTGTTTTCGTTTTTGTTTTCGTTTTTGTTTTCGTGTTTGTTTTCGTTTTTGTTTTCGTTTTCGTTTTCGTTTTCGTTTTCGTTTTCGTTTTTGTTTTCTTTTTTGTTTTCGTTTTTGTTTTCGTTTTTGTTTTCGTTTTTGTTTTCGTTTTTGTTTTCGTTTTTGTTTTCGTTTTTGTTTTCGTTTTTGTTTTCGTTTTTGTTTTCGTTTTTGTTTTCGTTTTTGTTTTCGTTTTTGTTTTCGTTTTTGTTTTCGTGTTTGTTTTCGTTTTTGTTTTCGTTTTTGTTTTCTTTTTTGTTTTCGTTTTTGTTTTCGTTTTTGTTTTCGTGTTTGTTTTCGTTTTTGTTTTCGTTTTTGTTTTCGTTTTTGTTTTTGTTTTCGTTTTTGTTTTCGTTTTTGTTTTTGTTTTCCTTTTCGTTTTTGTTTGTGTTTTTGTTTTTGTCCTTGTTTCTGTCCTTGTCTTTGTCTTAATTGGTTTTTGTTTGTACGAGACTAAGTCCAGCGGCATAATGCTCTTCGATCGCACACGATCAAGTCCAGCGGCATAATGCTCTTCGATCGCACACGACCAAGTCCAGCGGCGTGTCGCTCCTAGGGCTGTTGCGAATACTTAAAAGTCCCTACGGTCAAAATCATTGGGTTGCGACTCACCTTTACGAGTTGCTCGCTCGCTGCGCTCGCTCGGAATGTTATAGCCTTACCTAAAACCAATCCACCTTGCGTTCGTTTTTCGAAAAGACCGCGATTTTCCGATAATTTACAGACGCGCGGGATCGGTTTTGAGGTTAGGCTAGTTTTATAAGAGCGAGCGAAGCGAGCGAGAAGCTACATCAATTCCCGCGCTATAGTTATATATCAAATGTTCTTTACTAACAATTCTCACCGATCGAAAGAAAGTTTCTGATTTGATAGAAGAATAACAGATATGTTTCGCTAGGTACGCGATTCGTGCTGATCGATGTATCTCGATGATGTTTTTGTTTTCGTTTTTGTTTTCGTTTTAGTTTTCGTGTTTGTTTTCGTTTTTGTTTTCGTTTTTGTTTTCGTTTTTGTTTTCGTTTTTGTTTTCGTTTTTGTTTTCGTTTTTGTTTTCGTTTTTGTTTTCGTTTTTGTTTTCGTTTTTGTTTTCGTGTTTGTTTTCGTTTTTGTTTTCGTTTTCGTTTTCGTTTTTGTTTTCTTTTTTGTTTTCGTTTTTGTTTTCGTTTTTGTTTTCGTTTTTGTTTTCGTTTTTGTTTTCGTTTTTGTTTTCGTTTTTGTTTTCGTTTTTGTTTTCGTTTTTGTTTTCGTTTTTGTTTTCGTTTTTGTTTTTGTTTTCGTTTTTGTTTTCGTTTTTGTTTTCTTTTTTGTTTTCGTTTTCGTTTTCGTTTTTGTTTTCTTTTTTGTTTTCGTTTTTGTTTTCGTTTTTGTTTTCGTTTTTGTTTTCGTCTTTGTTTTCGTTTTTGTTTTCGTTTTTGTTTTCGTTTTTGTTTTCGTTTTTGTTTTCGTTTTCGTTTTTGTTTTCGTTTTTGTTTTCGTTTTTGTTTTCGTTTTTGTTTTCGTTTTTGTTTTCGTTTTTGTTTTTGTTTTCGTTTTTGTTTTCGTTTTTGTTTTTGTTTTCCTTTTCGTTTTTGTTTGTGTTTTTGTTTTCGTTTTTGTTTTCGTTTTTGTTTTCGTTTTTGTTTTCGTTTTTGTTTTCGTTTTTGTTTTCGTTTTTGTTTTCGTGTTTGTTTTCGTTTTTGTTTTCGTTTTTGTTTTCGTTTTTGTTTTCGTTTTTGTTTTTGTTTTCCTTTTCGTTTTTGTTTGTGTTTTTGTTTTTGTCCTTGTTTCTGTCCTTGTCTTTGTCTTAATTGGTTTTTGTTTGTACGAGACTAAGTCCAGCGGCATAATGCTCTTCGATCGCACACGACCAAGTCCAGCGGCGTGTCGCTCCTAGGGCTGTTGCGAATACTTAAAAGTCCCTACGGTCAAAATCATTGGGTTGCGACTCACCTTTACGAGTTGCTCGCTCGCTGCGCTCGCTCGGAATGTTATAGCCTTACCTAAAACCAATCCACCTTGCGTTCGTTTTTCGAAAAGACCGCGATTTTCCGATAATTTACAGACGCGCGGGATCGGTTTTGAGGTTAGGCTAGTTTTATAAGAGCGAGCGAAGCGAGCGAGAAGCTACATCAATTCCCGCGCTATAGTTATATATCAAATGTTCTTTACTAACAATTCTCACCTATCGAAAGAAAGTTTCTGATTTGATAGAAGAATAACAGATATGTTTCGCTAGGTACGCGATTCGTGCTGATCGATGTATCTCGATGGTGTTTTTGTTTTCGTTTTTGTTTTCGTTTTTGTTTTCGTTTTTGTTTTCGTTTTTGTTTTCGTTTTTGTTTTCGTTTTTGTTTTCGTTTTTGTTTTCGTTTTTGTTTTCGTTTTTGTTTTCGTTTTTGTTTTCGTTTTTGTTTTCGTGTTTGTTTTCGTTTTTGTTTTCGTTTTCGTTTTCGTTTTTGTTTTCTTTTTTGTTTTCGTTTTTGTTTTCGTTTTTGTTTTCGTTTTTGTTTTCGTTTTTGTTTTCGTTTTTGTTTTCGTTTTTGTTTTCGTTTTTGTTTTCGTTTTTGATTTCGTTTTTGTTTTCGTTTTTGTTTTCGTTTTTGTTTTCGTTTTTGTTTTCGTGTTTGTTTTCGTTTTTGTTTTCGTTTTTGTTTTCGTTTTTGTTTTTGTTTTCGTTTTTGTTTTCGTTTTTGTTTTTGTTTTCCTTTTCGTTTTTGTTTGTGTTTTTGTTTTTGTCCTTGTTTCTGTCCTTGTCTTTGTCTTAATTGGTTTTTGTTTGTACGAGACTAAGTCCAGCGGCATAATGCTCTTCGATCGCACACGACCAAGTCCAGCGGCGTGTCGCTCCTAGGGCTGTTGCGAATACTTAAAAGTCCCTACGGTCAAAATCATTGGGTTGCGACTCACCTTTACGAGTTGCTCGCTCGCTGCGCTCGCTCGGAATGTTATAGCCTTACCTAAAACCAATCCACCTTGCGTTCGTTTTTCGAAAAGACCGCGATTTTCCGATAATTTACAGACGCGCGGGATCGGTTTTGAGGTTAGGCTAGTTTTATAAGAGCGAGCGAAGCGAGCGAGAAGCTACATCAATTCCCGCGCTATAGTTATATATCAAATGTTCTTTACTAACAATTCTCACCGATCGAAAGAAAGTTTCTGATTTGATAGAAGAATAACAGATATGTTTCGCTAGGTACGCGATTCGTGCTGATCGATGTATCTCGATGATGTTGTTGTTTTCGTTTTTGTTTTCGTTTTTGTTTTCGTTTTTGTTTTCGTTTTTGTTTTCGTTTTTGTTTTCGTTTTTGTTTTCGTTTTTGTTTTCGTTTTTGTTTTCGTTTTTGTTTTCGTTTTTGTTTTCGTGTTTGTTTTCGTTTTTGTTTTCGTTTTCGTTTTCGTTTTTGTTTTCTTTTTTGTTTTCGTTTTTGTTTTCGTTTTTGTTTTCGTTTTTTTTTTCGTTTTTGTTTTCGTTTTTGTTTTCGTTTTTGTTTTCGTTTTTGTTTTCGTTTTTGTTTTCGTTTTTGTTTTCGTTTTTGTTTTCGTTTTTGTTTTCGTTTTTGTTTTCGTGTTTGTTTTCGTTTTTGTTTTCGTTTTTGTTTTCGTTTTTGTTTTCGTTTTTGTTTTCGTTTTTGTTTTCGTTTTTGATTTCGTTTTTGTTTTCGTTTTTGTTTTCGTTTTTGTTTTCGTTTTTGTTTTCGTTTTTGTTTTCGTTTTTGTTTTCGTGTTTGTTTTCGTTTTTGTTTTCGTTTTGTTTTCGTTTTTGTTTTCGTTTTTGTTTTCGTTTTTGTTTTCGTTTTTGTTTTCGTTTTTGTTTTCTTTTTTGTTTTCGTTTTTGTTTTCGTTTTTGTTTTTGTTTTCCTTTTCGTTTTTGTTTGTGTTTTTGTTTTCGTTTTTGTTTTCGTTTTTGTTTTCGTTTTTGTTTTCGTTTTTGTTTTCGTTTTTGTTTTCGTTTTTGTTTTCGTGTTTGTTTTCGTTTTTGTTTTCGTTTTTGTTTTCGTTTTTGTTTTCGTTTTTGTTTTTGTTTTCCTTTTCGTTTTTGTTTGTGTTTTTGTTTTTGTCCTTGTTTCTGTCCTTGTCTTTGTCTTAATTGGTTTTTGTTTGTACGAGACTAAGTCCAGCGGCATAATGCTCTTCGATCGCACACGACCAAGTCCAGCGGCGTGTCGCTCCTAGGGCTGTTGCGAATACTTAAAAGTCCCTACGGTCAAAATCATTGGGTTGCGACTCACCTTTACGAGTTGCTCGCTCGCTGCGCTCGCTCGGAATGTTATAGCCTTACCTAAAACCAATCCACCTTGCGTTCGTTTTTCGAAAAGACCGCGATTTTCCGATAATTTACAGACGCGCGGGATCGGTTTTGAGGTTAGGCTAGTTTTATAAGAGCGAGCGAAGCGAGCGAGAAGCTACATCAATTCCCGCGCTATAGTTATATATCAAATGTTCTTTACTAACAATTCTCACCTATCGAAAGAAAGTTTCTGATTTGATAGAAGAATAACAGATATGTTTCGCTAGGTACGCGATTCGTGCTGATCGATGTATCTCGATGGTGTTTTTGTTTTCGTTTTTGTTTTCGTTTTTGTTTTCGTTTTTGTTTTCGTTTTTGTTTTCGTTTTTGTTTTCGTTTTTGTTTTCGTTTTTGTTTTCGTTTTTGTTTTCGTTTTTGTTTTCGTTTTTGTTTTCGTTTTTGTTTTCGTGTTTGTTTTCGTTTTTGTTTTCGTTTTCGTTTTCGTTTTTGTTTTCTTTTTTGTTTTCGTTTTTGTTTTCGTTTTTGTTTTCGTTTTTGTTTTCGTTTTTGTTTTCGTTTTTGTTTTCGTTTTTGTTTTCGTTTTTGTTTTCGTTTTTGATTTCGTTTTTGTTTTCGTTTTTGTTTTCGTTTTTGTTTTCGTTTTTGTTTTCGTGTTTGTTTTCGTTTTTGTTTTCGTTTTTGTTTTCGTTTTTGTTTTTGTTTTCGTTTTTGTTTTCGTTTTTGTTTTTGTTTTCCTTTTCGTTTTTGTTTGTGTTTTTGTTTTTGTCCTTGTTTCTGTCCTTGTCTTTGTCTTAATTGGTTTTTGTTTGTACGAGACTAAGTCCAGCGGCATAATGCTCTTCGATCGCACACGACCAAGTCCAGCGGCGTGTCGCTCCTAGGGCTGTTGCGAATACTTAAAAGTCCCTACGGTCAAAATCATTGGGTTGCGACTCACCTTTACGAGTTGCTCGCTCGCTGCGCTCGCTCGGAATGTTATAGCCTTACCTAAAACCAATCCACCTTGCGTTCGTTTTTCGAAAAGACCGCGATTTTCCGATAATTTACAGACGCGCGGGATCGGTTTTGAGGTTAGGCTAGTTTTATAAGAGCGAGCGAAGCGAGCGAGAAGCTACATCAATTCCCGCGCTATAGTTATATATCAAATGTTCTTTACTAACAATTCTCACCGATCGAAAGAAAGTTTCTGATTTGATAGAAGAATAACAGATATGTTTCGCTAGGTACGCGATTCGTGCTGATCGATGTATCTCGATGATGTTGTTGTTTTCGTTTTTGTTTTCGTTTTTGTTTTCGTTTTTGTTTTCGTTTTTGTTTTCGTTTTTGTTTTCGTTTTTGTTTTCGTTTTTGTTTTCGTTTTTGTTTTCGTTTTTGTTTTCGTTTTTGTTTTCGTGTTTGTTTTCGTTTTTGTTTTCGTTTTCGTTTTCGTTTTTGTTTTCTTTTTTGTTTTCGTTTTTGTTTTCGTTTTTGTTTTCGTTTTTTTTTTCGTGTTTGTTTTCGTTTTTGTTTTCGTTTTTGTTTTCGTTTTTGTTTTTGTTTTCGTTTTTGTTTTTGTTTTTGTCCTTGTTTCTGTCCTTGTCTTTGTCTTAATTGGTTTTTTAATTGGTTTTTGTTTGTACGAGACTAAGTCCAGCGGCATAATGCTCTTCGATCGCACACGACCAAGTCCAGCGGCGTGTCGCTCCTAGGGCTGTTGCGAATACTTAAAAGTCCCTACGGTCAAAATCATTGGGTTGCGACTCACCTTTACGAGTTGCTCGCTCGCTGCGCTCGCTCGGAATGTTATAGCCTTACCTAAAACCAATCCACCTTGCGTTCGTTTTTCGAAAAGACCGCGATTTTCCGATAATTTACAGACGCGCGGGATCGGTTTTGAGGTTAGGCTAGTTTTATAAGAGCGAGCGAAGCGAGCGAGAAGCTACATCAATTCCCGCGCTATAGTTATATATCAAATGTTCTTTACTAACAATTCTCACCGATCGAAAGAAAGTTTCTGATTTGATAGAAGAATAACAGATATGTTTCGCTAGGTACGCGATTCGTGCTGATCGATGTATCTCGATGATGTTTTTGTTTTCGTTTTTGTTTTCGTTTTTGTTTTCGTTTTTGTTTTCGTTTTTGTTTTCGTTTTTGTTTTCGTTTTTGTTTTCGTTTTTGTTTTCGTTTTTGTTTTCGTTTTTGATTTCGTTTTTGTTTTCGTTTTTGTTTTCGTTTTTGTTTTCGTTTTTGTTTTCGTTTTTGTTTTCGTTTTTGTTTTCGTTTTTGTTTTCGTGTTTGTTTTCGTTTTTGTTTTCGTTTTTGTTTTCGTTTTTGTTTTCGTTTTTGTTTTCGTTTTTGTTTTCGTTTTTGTTTTCGTTTTTGTTTTCGTTTTTGTTTTCGTTTTTGATTTCGTGTTTGTTTTCGTTTTTGTTTTCGTTTTTGTTTTTGTTTTCGTTTTTGTTTTTGTTTTCCTTTTCGTTTTTGTTTGTGTTTTTGTTTTCGTTTTTGTTTTCGTTTTTGTTTTCGTTTTTGTTTTCGTTTTTGATTTCGTTTTTGTTTTCGTTATTGTTTTCGTGTTTGTTTTCGTTTTTGTTTTCGTTTTCGTTTTCGTTTTTGTTTTCGTTATTGTTTTCGTGTTTGTTTTCGTTTTTGTTTTCGTTTTCGTTTTCGTTTTTGTTTTCTTTTTTGTTTTCGTTTTTGTTTTCGTTTTTGTTTTCGTTTTTGTTTTCGTTTTTGTTTTCGTTTTTGTTTTCGTTTTTGATTTCGTTTTTGTTTTCGTTATTGTTTTCGTTTTTGTTTTCGTTTTTGTTTTCGTTTTTGTTTTCGTTTTTGTTTTCGTTTTTGTTTTCGTTTTTGTTTTCGTTTTTGTTTTCGTTTTTGTTTTCGTTTTTGATTTCGTTTTTGTTTTCGTTTTTGTTTTCGTTTTTGTTTTCGTTTTTGTTTTCGTTTTTGTTTTCGTTTTTGTTTTCTTTTTTGTTTTCGTTTTTGTTTTCGTTTTCCTTTTCGTTTTTGTTTGTGTTTTTGTTTTTGTCCTTGTTTCTGTCCTTGTCTTTGTCTTAATTGGTTTTTGTTTGTACGAGACTAAGTCCAACGGCATAATGCTCTTCGATCGCACACGACCAAGTCCAGCGGCGTGTCGCTCCTAGGGCTGTTGCGAATACTTAAAAGTCCCTACGGTCAAAATCATTGGGTTGCGACTCACCTTTACGAGTTGCTCGCTCGCTGCGCTCGCTCGGAATGTTATAGCCTTACCTAAAACCAATCCACCTTGCGTTCGTTTTTCGAAAAGACCGCGATTTTCCGATAATTTACAGACGCGCGGGATCGGTTTTGAGGTTAGGCTAGTTTTATAAGAGCGAGCGAAGCGAGCGAGAAGCTACATCAATTCCCGCGCTATAGTTATATATCAAATGTTCTTTACTAACAATTCTCACCGATCGAAAGAAAGTTTCTGATTTGATAGAAGAATAACAGATATGTTTCGCTAGGTACGCGATTCGTGCTGATCGATGTATCTCGATGATGTTTTTGTTTTCGTTTTTGTTTTCGTTTTTGTTTTCGTTTTTGTTTTCGTTTTTGTTTTCGTGTTTGTTTTCGTTTTTGTTTTCGTTTTTGTTTTCTTTTTTGTTTTCGTTTTTGTTTTCGTTTTTGTTTTCTTTTTTGTTTTCGTTTTTGTTTTCGTTTTTGTTTTCGTTTTTGTTTTCGTTTTTGTTTTCGTTTTTGTTTTCGTTTTTGTTTTCGTTTTTGTTTTCGTTTTTGTTTTTGTTTTCGTTTTTGTTTTCGTTTTTGTTTTTGTTTTCCTTTTCGTTTTTGTTTGTGTTTTTGTTTTTGTCCTTGTTTCTGTCCTTGTCTTTGTCTTAATTGGTTTTTGTTTGTACGAGACTAAGTCCAGCGGCATAATGCTCTTCGATCGCACACGACCAAGTCCAGCGGCGTGTCGCTCCTAGGGCTGTTGCGAATACTTAAAAGTCCCTACGGTCAAAATCATTGGGTTGCGACTCACCTTTACGAGTTGCTCGCTCGCTGCGCTCGCTCGGAATGTTATAGCCTTACCTAAAACCAATCCACCTTGCGTTCGTTTTTCGAAAAGACCGCGATTTTCCGATAATTTACAGACGCGCGGGATCGGTTTTGAGGTTAGGCTAGTTTTATAAGAGCGAGCGAAGCGAGCGAGAAGCTGCATCAATTCCCGCGCTATAGTTATATATCAAATGTTCTTTACTAACAATTCTCACCGATCGAAAGAAAGTTTCTGATTTGATAGAAGAATAACAGATATGTTTCGCTAGGTACGCGATTCGTGCTGATCGATGTATCTCGATGATGTTTTTGTTTTCGTTTTTGTTTTCGTTTTTGTTTTCGTTTTTGTTTTCGTTTTTGTTTTCGTTTTTGTTTTCGTTTTTGTTTTCGTTTTTGTTTTCGTTTTTGTTTTCGTTTTTGATTTCGTTTTTGTTTTCGTTTTTGTTTTCGTTTTTGTTTTCGTTTTTGTTTTCGTTTTTGTTTTCGTTTTTGTTTTCGTTTTTGTTTTCGTGTTTGTTTTCGTTTTTGTTTTCGTTTTTGTTTTCGTTTTTGTTTTTGTTTTCGTTTTTGTTTTTGTTTTTGTCCTTGTTTCTGTCCTTGTCTTTGTCTTAATTGGTTTTTGTTTGTACGAGACTAAGTCCAGCGGCATAATGCTCTTCGATCGCACACGACCAAGTCCAGCGGCGTGTCGCTCCTAGGGCTGTTGCGAATACTTAAAAGTCCCTACGGTCAAAATCATTGGGTTGCGACTCACCTTTACGAGTTGCTCGCTCGCTGCGCTCGCTCGGAATGTTATAGCCTTACCTAAAACCAATCCACCTTGCGTTCGTTTTTCGAAAAGACCGCGATTTTCCGATAATATACAGACGCGCGGGATCGGTTTTGAGGTTAGGCTAGTTTTATAAGAGCGAGCGAAGCGAGCGAGAAGCTACATCAATTCCCGCGCTATAGTTATATATCAAATGTTCTTTACTAACAATTCTCACCGATCGAAAGAAAGTTTCTGATTTGATAGAAGAATAACAGATATGTTTCTCTAGGTACGCGATTCGTGCTGATCGATGTATCTCGATGATGTTGTTGTTTTCGTTTTTGTTTTCGTTTTTGTTTTCGTTTTTGTTTTCGTTTTTGTTTTCGTTTTTGTTTTCGTTTTTGTTTTCGTTTTTGTTTTTGTTTTCGTTTTTGTTTTCGTTTTTGTTTTCGTTTTTGTTTTCGTTTTTGTTTTCGTTTTTGTTTTCGTTTTTGTTTTCGTTTTTGTTTTCGTTTTTGTTTTCGTTTTTGTTTTCGTTTTCGTTTTCGTTTTCGTTTTCGTTTTCGTTTTCGTTTTCGTTTTCGTTTTCGTTTTCGTTTTCGTTTTCGTTTTCGTTTTCGTTTTCGTTTTCGTTTTCGTTTTCGTTTTCGTTTTCGTTTTCGTTTTCGTTTTCGTTTTCGTTTTTGTTTTTGTTTTCGTTTTTGTTTTCGTTTTTGTTTTTGTTTTCCTTTTCGTTTTTGTTTTCGTTTTTGTTTTCGTGTTTGTTTTCGTTTTTGTTTTCGTTTTTGTTTTCGTTTTTGTTTTCGTTTTTGTTTTCGTGTTTGTTTTCGTTTTTGTTTTCGTTTTCGTTTTCGTTTTTGTTTTCTTTTTTGTTTTCGTTTTTGTTTTCGTTTTTGTTTTCGTTTTTGTTTTCGTTTTTGTTTTCGTTTTTGTTTTCGTTTTTGTTTTCGTTTTTGTTTTCGTTTTTGATTTCGTTTTTGTTTTCGTTTTTGTTTTCGTTTTTGTTTTCGTTTTTGTTTTCGTTTTTGTTTTCGTTTTTGTTTTCGTTTTTGTTTTCGTTTTTGTTTTCGTTTTTGTTTTCGTTTTTGTTTTCGTGTTTGTTTTCGTTTTTGTTTTCGTTTTCGTTTTCGTTTTTGTTTTCTTTTTTGTTTTCGTTTTTGTTTTCGTTTTTGTTTTCGTTTTTGTTTTCGTTTTTGTTTTTGTTTTTGTTTTCGTTTTTGTTTTCGTTTTTGTTTTCGTTTTTGTTTTCGTGTTTGTTTTCGTTTTTGTTTTCGTTTTCGTTTTCGTTTTTGTTTTCTTTTTTGTTTTCGTTTTTGTTTTCGTTTTTGTTTTCGTTTTTGTTTTCGTTTTTGTTTTCGTTTTTGTTTTCGTTTTTGTTTTCGTTTTTGTTTTCGTTTTTGTTTTCGTTTTTGATTTCGTTTTTGTTTTCGTTTTTGTTTTCGTTTTTGTTTTCGTTTTTGTTTTCGTTTTTGTTTTCGTTTTTGTTTTCGTTTTTGTTTTCGTGTTTGTTTTCGTTTTTGTTTTCGTTTTTGTTTTCGTTTTTGTTTTTGTTTTCGTTTTTGTTTTTGTTTTTGTCCTTGTTTCTGTCCTTGTCTTTGTCTTAATTGGTTTTTGTTTGTACGAGACTAAGTCCAGCGGCATAATGCTCTTCGGTCGCACACGACCAAGTCCAGCGGCGTGTCGCTCCTAGGGCTGTTGCGAATACTTAAAAGTCCCTACGGTCAAAATCATTGGGTTGCGACTCACCTTTACGAGTTGCTCGCTCGCTGCGCTCGCTCGGAATGTTATAGCCTTACCTAAAACCAATCCACCTTGCGTTCGTTTTTCGAAAAGACCGCGATTTTCCGATAATTTACAGACGCGCGGGATCGGTTTTGAGGTTAGGCTAGTTTTATAAGAGCGAGCGAAGCGAGCGAGAAGCTACATCAATTCCCGCGCTATAGTTATATATCAAATGTTCTTTACTAACAATTCTCACCGATCGAAAGAAAGTTTCTGATTTGATAGAAGAATAACAGATATGTTTCGCTAGGTACGCGATTCGTGCTGATCGATGTATCTCGATGATGTTTTTGTTTTCGTTTTTGTTTTCGTTTTTGTTTTCGTTTTTGTTTTCGTATTTCTTTTCGTGTTTGTTTTCGTTTTTGTTTTCGTTTTTGTTTTCTTTTTTGTTTTCGTTTTTGTTTTCGTTTTTGTTTTCGTTTTTGTTTTCGTTTTTGTTTTTGTTTTTGTTTTCGTTTTTGTTTTCGTTTTTGTTTTCGTTTTTGTTTTCGTTTTTGTTTTCGTTTTTGTTTTCGTTTTTGTTTTCGTTTTTGTTTTCGTTTTTGTTTTCGTGTTTGTTTTCGTTTTTGTTTTCGTTTTTGTTTTCGTGTTTGTTTTCGTTTTTGTTTTCGTTTTTGTTTTCTTTTTTGTTTTCGTTTTTGTTTTCGTTTTTGTTTTCGTGTTTGTTTTCGTTTTTGTTTTCGTTTTTGTTTTCGTTTTTGCTTTTGTTTTCGTTTTTGTTTTCGTTTTTGTTTTCGTTTTTGTTTTCGTTTTTGTTTTCGTTTTTGTTTTCGTGTTTGTTTTCGTTTTTGTTTTCGTTTTTGTTTTCGTTTTTGTTTTTGTTTTCGTTTTTGTTTTCGTTTTTGTTTTTGTTTTCCTTTTCGTTTTTGTTTGTGTTTTTGTTTTTGTCCTTGTTTCTGTCCTTGTCTTTGTCTTAATTGGTTTTTGTTTGTACGAGACTAAGTCCAGCGGCATAATGCTCTTCGATCGCACACGACCAAGTCCAGCGGCGTGTCGCTCCTAGGGCTGTTGCGAATACTTAAAAGTCCCTACGGTCAAAATCATTGGGTTGCGACTCACCTCTACGAGTTGCTCGCTCGCTGCGCTCGCTCGGAATGTTATAGCCTTACCTAAAACCAATCCACCTTGCGTTCGTTTTTCGAAAAGACCGCGATTTTCCGATAATTTACAGACGCGCGGGATCGGTTTTGAGGTTAGGCTAGTTTTATAAGAGCGAGCGAAGCGAGCGAGAAGCTACATCAATTCCTGCGCTATAGTTATATATCAAATGTTCTTTACTAACAATTCTCACCGATCGAAAGAAAGTTTCTGATTTGATAGAAGAATAACAGATATGTTTCGCTAGGTACGCGATTCGTGCTGATCGATGTATCTCGATGATGTTTTTGTTTTCGTTTTTGTTTTCGTGTTTGTTTTCGTTTTTGTTTTCGTTTTCGTTTTCGTTTTTGTTTTCTTTTTTGTTTTCGTTTTTGTTTTCGTTTTTGTTTTCGTTTTTGTTTTCGTTTTTGTTTTCGTTTTTGTTTTCGTTTTTGTTTTCGTTTTTGTTTTCGTTTTTGTTTTCGTTTTTGATTTCGTTTTTGTTTTCGTTTTTGTTTTCGTTTTTGTTTTCGTTTTTGTTTTCGTTTTTGTTTTCGTTTTTGTTTTCGTTTTTGTTTTCGTGTTTGTTTTCGTTTTTGTTTTCGTTTTTGTTTTCGTTTTTGTTTTTGTTTTCGTTTTTGTTTTTGTTTTTGTCCTTGTTTCTGTCCTTGTCTTTGTCTTAATTGGTTTTTGTTTGTACGAGACTAAGTCCAGCGGCATAATGCTCTTCGATCGCACACGACCAAGTCCAGCGGCGTGTCGCTCCTAGGGCTGTTGCGAATACTTAAAAGTCCCTACGGTCAAAATCATTGGGTTGCGACTCACCTTTACGAGTTGCTCGCTCGCTGCGCTCGCTCGGAATGTTATAGCCTTACCTAAAACCAATCCACCTTGCGTTCGTTTTTCGAAAAGACCGCGATTTTCCGATAATTTACAGACGCGCGGGATCGGTTTTGAGGTTAGGCTAGTTTTATAAGAGCGAGCGAAGCGAGCGAGAAGCTACATCAATTCCCGCGCTATAGTTATATATCAAATGTTCTTTACTAACAATTCTCACCGATCGAAAGAAAGTTTCTGATTTGATAGAAGAATAACAGATATGTTTCGCTAGGTACGCGATTCGTGCTGATCGATGTATCTCGATGATGTTTTTGTTTTCGTTTTTGTTTTCGTTTTTGTTTTCGTTTTTGTTTTCGTATTTCTTTTCGTGTTTGTTTTCGTTTTTGTTTTCGTTTTTGTTTTCTTTTTTGTTTTCGTTTTTGTTTTCGTTTTTGTTTTCGTTTTTGTTTTCGTTTTTGTTTTTGTTTTTGTTTTCGTTTTTGTTTTCGTTTTTGTTTTCGTTTTTGTTTTCGTTTTTGATTTCGTTTTTGTTTTCGTTTTTGTTTTCGTTTTTGTTTTCGTTTTTGTTTTCGTGTTTGTTTTCGTTTTTGTTTTCGTTTTTGTTTTCGTGTTTGTTTTCGTTTTTGTTTTCGTTTTTGTTTTCTTTTTTGTTTTCGTTTTTGTTTTCGTTTTTGTTTTCGTGTTTGTTTTCGTTTTTGTTTTCGTTTTTGTTTTCGTTTTTGCTTTTGTTTTCGTTTTTGTTTTCGTTTTTGTTTTCGTTTTTGTTTTCGTTTTTGTTTTCGTTTTTGTTTTCGTGTTTGTTTTCGTTTTTGTTTTCGTTTTTGTTTTCGTTTTTGTTTTTGTTTTCGTTTTTGTTTTCGTTTTTGTTTTTGTTTTCCTTTTCGTTTTTGTTTGTGTTTTTGTTTTTGTCCTTGTTTCTGTCCTTGTCTTTGTCTTAATTGGTTTTTGTTTGTACGAGACTAAGTCCAGCGGCATAATGCTCTTCGATCGCACACGACCAAGTCCAGCGGCGTGTCGCTCCTAGGGCTGTTGCGAATACTTAAAAGTCCCTACGGTCAAAATCATTGGGTTGCGACTCACCTCTACGAGTTGCTCGCTCGCTGCGCTCGCTCGGAATGTTATAGCCTTACCTAAAACCAATCCACCTTGCGTTCGTTTTTCGAAAAGACCGCGATTTTCCGATAATTTACAGACGCGCGGGATCGGTTTTGAGGTTAGGCTAGTTTTATAAGAGCGAGCGAAGCGAGCGAGAAGCTACATCAATTCCTGCGCTATAGTTATATATCAAATGTTCTTTACTAACAATTCTCACCGATCGAAAGAAAGTTTCTGATTTGATAGAAGAATAACAGATATGTTTCGCTAGGTACGCGATTCGTGCTGATCGATGTATCTCGATGATGTTTTTGTTTTCGTTTTTGTTTTCGTTTTTGTTTTCGTTTTTGTTTTCGTTTTTGTTTTCGTTTTTGTTTTCGTTTTTGTTTTCGTTTTTGTTTTCGTTTTTGTTTTCGTGTTTGTTTTCGTTTTTGTTTTCGTTTTCGTTTTCGTTTTTGTTTTCTTTTTTGTTTTCGTTTTTGTTTTCGTTTTTGTTTTCGTGTTTGTTTTTGTTTTTGTTTTCGTTTTTGTTTTCGTTTTTGTTTTTGTTTTCGTTTTTGTTTTTGTTTTTGTCCTTGTTTCTGTCCTTGTCTTTGTCTTAATTGGTTTTTGTTTGTACGAGACTAAGTCCAGCGGCATAATGCTCTTCGATCGCACACGACCAAGTCCAGCGGCGTGTCGCTCCTAGGGCTGTTGCGAATACTTAAAAGTCCCTACGGTCAAAATCATTGGGTTGCGACTCACCTTTACGAGTTGCTCGCTCGCTGCGCTCGCTCGGAATGTTATAGCCTTACCTAAAACCAATCCACCTTGCGTTCGTTTTTCGAAAAGACCGCGATTTTCCGATAATATACAGACGCGCGGGATCGGTTTTGAGGTTAGGCTAGTTTTATAAGAGCGAGCGAAGCGAGCGAGAAGCTACATCAATTCCCGCGCTATAGTTATATATCAAATGTTCTTTACTAACAATTCTCACCGATCGAAAGAAAGTTTCTGATTTGATAGAAGAATAACAGATATGTTTCGCTAGGTACGCGATTCGTGCTGATCGATGTATCTCGATGATGTTGTTGTTTTCGTTTTTGTTTTCGTTTTTGTTTTCGTTTTTGTTTTCGTTTTTGTTTTCGTTTTTGTTTTTGTTTTCGTTTTTGTTTTCGTTTTTGTTTTCGTTTTTGTTTTCGTTTTTGTTTTCGTTTTTGTTTTCGTTTTTGTTTTCGTTTTTGTTTTCGTTTTTGTTTTCGTTTTTGTTTTCGTTTTTGTTATCGTTTTCGTTTTCGTTTTCGTTTTTGTTTTTGTTTTCGTTTTTGTTTTCGTTTTTGTTTTTGTTTTCCTTTTCGTTTTTGTTTTCGTTTTTGTTTTCGTGTTTGTTTTCGTTTTTGTTTTCGTTTTTGTTTTCGTTTTTGTTTTCGTTTTTGTTTTCGTGTTTGTTTTCGTTTTTGTTTTCGTTTTCGTTTTCGTTTTTGTTTTCTTTTTTGTTTTCGTTTTTGTTTTCGTTTTTGTTTTCGTTTTTGTTTTCGTTTTTGTTTTCGTTTTTGTTTTCGTTTTTGTTTTCGTTTTTGTTTTCGTTTTTGTTTTCGTTTTTGTTTTCGTTTTTGATTTCGTTTTTGTTTTCGTTTTTGTTTTCGTTTTTGTTTTCGTTTTTGTTTTCGTTTTTGTTTTCGTTTTTGTTTTCGTTTTTGTTTTCGTTTTTGATTTCGTTTTTGTTTTCGTTTTTGTTTTCGTTTTTGTTTTCGTTTTTGTTTTCGTGTTTGTTTTCGTTTTTGTTTTCGTTTTTGTTTTCGTTTTTGTTTTCGTTTTTGTTTTCGTGTTTGTTTTCGTTTTTGTTTTCGTTTTCGTTTTCGTTTTTGTTTTCTTTTTTGTTTTTGTTTTTGTTTTCGTTTTTGTTTTCGTTTTTGTTTTCGTTTTTGTTTTCGTTTTTGTTTTCGTTTTTGTTTTCGTTTTTGTTTTCGTTTTTGTTTTCGTTTTTGATTTCGTTTTTGTTTTCGTTTTTGTTTTCGTTTTTGTTTTCGTTTTTGTTTTCGTTTTTGTTTTCGTTTTTGTTTTCGTTTTTGTTTTCGTGTTTGTTTTCGTTTTTGTTTTCGTTTTTGTTTTCGTTTTTGTTTTTGTTTTCGTTTTTGTTTTTGTTTTTGTCCTTGTTTCTGTCCTTGTCTTTGTCTTAATTGGTTTTTGTTTGTACGAGACTAAGTCCAGCGGCATAATGCTCTTCGATCGCACACGACCAAGTCCAGCGGCGTGTCGCTCCTAGGGCTGTTGCGAATACTTAAAAGTCCCTACGGTCAAAATCATTGGGTTGCGACTCACCTTTACGAGTTGCTCGCTCGCTGCGCTCGCTCGGAATGTTATAGCCTTACCTAAAACCAATCCACCTTGCGTTCGTTTTTCGAAAAGACCGCGATTTTCCGATAATTTACAGACGCGCGGGATCGGTTTTGAGCTTAGGCTAGTTTTATAAGAGCGAGCGAAGCGAGCGAGAAGCTACATCAATTCCCGCGCTATAGTTATATATCAAATGTTCTTTACTAACAATTCTCACCGATCGAAAGAAAGTTTCTGATTTGATAGAAGAATAACAGATATGTTTCGCTAGGTACGCGATTCGTGCTGATCGATGTATCTCGATGATGTTGTTGTTTTCGTTTTTGTTTTCGTTTTTGTTTTCGTTTTTGTTTTCGTTTTTCTTTTCGTTTTTGTTTTCGTTTTTGTTTTCGTTTTTGTTTTCGTTTTTGTTTTCGTTTTTGTTTTCGTTTTTGTTTTCGTTTTTGTTTTCGTTTTTGTTTTCGTTTTTGTTTTCGTTTTTGTTTTCGTGTTTGTTTTCGTTTTTGTTTTCGTTTTTGTTTTCGTTTTTGTTTTCGTTTTTGTTTTCGTGTTTGTTTTCGTTTTTGTTTTCGTTTTTGTTTTCTTTTTTGTTTTCGTTTTTGTTTTCGTTTTTGTTTTCGTTTTTGTTTTCGTTTTTGTTTTCGTTTTTGTTTTCGTTTTTGTTTTCGTTTTTGTTTTCGTTTTTGTTTTCGTTTTCGTTTTCGTTTTTGTTTTCTTTTTTGTTTTCGTTTTTGTTTTCGTGTTTGTTTTCGTTTTTGTTTTCGTTTTTGTTTTCGTTTTTGTTTTTGTTTTCGTTTTTGTTTTTGTTTTTGTCCTTGTTTCTGTCCTTGTCTTTGTCTTAATTGGTTTTTGTTTGTACGAGACTAAGTCCAGCGGCATAATGCTCTTCGATCGCACACGACCAAGTCCAGCGGCGTGTCGCTCCTAGGGCTGTTGCGAATACTTAAAAGTCCCTACGGTCAAAATCATTGGGTTGCGACTCACCTTTACGAGTTGCTCGCTCGCTGCGCTCGCTCGGAATGTTATAGCCTTACCTAAAACCAATCCACCTTGCGTTCGTTTTTCGAAAAGACCGCGATTTTCCGATAATTTACAGACGCGCGGGATCGGTTTTGAGGTTAGGCTAGTTTTATAAGAGCGAGCGAAGCGAGCGAGAAGCTACATCAATTCCCGCGCTATAGTTATATATCAAATGTTCTTTACTAACAATTCTCACCGATCGAAAGAAAGTTTCTGATTTGATAGAAGAATAACAGATATGTTTCGCTAGGTACGCGATTCGTGCTGATCGATGTATCTCGATGATGTTTTTGTTTTCGTTTTTGTTTTCGTTTTTGTTTTCGTTTTTGTTTTCGTTTTTCTTTTCGTGTTTGTTTTCGTTTTTGTTTTCGTTTTTGTTTTCTTTTTTGTTTTCGTTTTTGTTTTCGTTTTTGTTTTCTTTTTTGTTTTCGTTTTTGTTTTCGTTTTTGTTTTCGTTTTTGTTTTCGTTTTTGTTTTCGTTTTTGTTTTCGTTTTCGTTTTTGTTTTCGTTTTTGTTTTCGTTTTTGTTTTCGTTTTTGTTTTCGTTTTTGTTTTCGTTTTTGTTTTCGTTTTTGTTTTCGTGTTTGTTTTCGTGTTTGTTTTCGTTTTTGTTTTCGTTTTTGTTTTCTTTTTTGTTTTTGTTTTCGTTTTCGTTTTTGTTTTCGTTTTTGTTTTCGTTTTTGTTTTCGTTTTTGTTTTCGTTTTTGTTTTCTTTTTTGTTTTCGTTTTTGTTTTCGTTTTCCTTTTCGTTTTTGTTTGTGTTTTTGTTTTTGTCCTTGTTTCTGTCCTTGTCTTTGTCTTAATTGGTTTTTGTTTGTACGAGACTAAGTCCAACGGCATAATGCTCTTCGATCGCACACGACCAAGTCCAGCGGCGTGTCGCTCCTAGGGCTGTTGCGAATACTTAAAAGTCCCTACGGTCAAAATCATTGGGTTGCGACTCACCTTTACGAGTTGCTCGCTCGCTGCGCTCGCTCGGAATATTATAGCCTTACCTAAAACCAATCCACCTTGCGTTCGTTTTTCGAAAAGACCGCGATTTTCCGATAATTTACAGACGCGCGGGATCGGTTTTGAGGTTAGGCTAGTTTTATAAGAGCGAGCGAAGCGAGCGAGAAGCTACATCAATTCCCGCGCTATAGTTATATATCAAATGTTCTTTACTAACAATTCTCACCGATCGAAAGAAAGTTTCTGATTTGATAGAAGAATAACAGATATGTTTCGCTAGGTACGCGATTCGTGCTGATCGATGTATCTCGATGATGTTGTTGTTTTCGTTTTTGTTTTCGTTTTTGTTTTCGTTTTTGTTTTCGTTTTTGATTTCGTTTTTGTTTTCGTTTTTGTTTTCGTTTTTGTTTTCGTTTTTGTTTTCGTTTTTGTTTTCGTTTTTGTTTTCGTTTTTGTTTTCGTTTTCGTTTTCGTTTTTGTTTTCTTTTTTGTTTTCGTTTTTGTTTTCTTTTTTGTTTTCGTTTTTGTTTTCGTTTTTGTTTTCGTTTTTGTTTTCGTTTTTGTTTTCGTTTTTGTTTTCGTTTTTGTTTTCGTTTTTGTTTTCGTTTTTGTTTTCGTTTTTGATTTCGTTTTTGTTTTTGTTTTCGTTTTTGTTTTCTTTTTTGTTTTCGTTTTTGTTTTCGTTTTCCTTTTCGTTTTTGTTTGTGTTTTTGTTTTTGTCCTTGTTTCTGTCCTTGTCTTTGTCTTAATTGGTTTTTGTTTGTACGAGACTAAGTCCAACGGCATAATGCTCTTCGATCGCACACGACCAAGTCCAGCGGCGTGTCGCTCCTAGGGCTGTTGCGAATACTTAAAAGTCCCTACGGTCAAAATCATTGGGTTGCGACTCACCTTTACGAGTTGCTCGCTCGCTGCGCTCGCTCGGAATATTATAGCCTTACCTAAAACCAATCCACCTTGCGTTCGTTTTTCGAATAGACCGCGATTTTCCGATAATTTACAGACGCGCGGGATCGGTTTTGAGGTTAGGCTAGTTTTATAAGAGCGAGCGAAGCGAGCGAGAAGCTACATCAATTCCCGCGCTATAGTTATATATCAAATGTTCTTTACTAACAATTCTCACCGATCGAAAGAAAGTTTCTGATTTGATAGAAGAATAACAGATATGTTTCGCTAGGTACGCGATTCGTGCTGATCGATGTATCTCGATGATGTTGTTGTTTTCGTTTTTGTTTTCGTTTTTGTTTTCGTTTTTGTTTTCGTTTTTGATTTCGTTTTTGTTTTCGTTTTTGTTTTCGTTTTTGTTTTCGTTTTTGTTTTCGTTTTTGTTTTCGTTTTTGTTTTCGTTTTTGTTTTCGTTTTCGTTTTGTTTTTGTTTTCTTTTTTGTTTTCGTTTTTGTTTTCTTTTTTGTTTTCGTTTTTGTTTTCGTTTTTGTTTTCGTTTTTGTTTTCGTTTTTGTTTTCGTTTTTGTTTTCGTTTTTGTTTTCGTTTTTGTTTTCGTTTTTGTTTTCGTTTTTGATTTCGTTTTTGTTTTCGTTTTTGTTTTCGTTTTTGTTTTCGTTTTTGTTTTCGTTTTTGTTTTCGTTTTTGTTTTCGTTTTTGTTTTCGTGTTTGTTTTCGTTTTTGTTTTCGTTTTTGTTTTCGTTTTTGTTTTTGTTTTCGTTTTTGTTTTTGTTTTTGTCCTTGTTTCTGTCCTTGTCTTTGTCTTAATTGGTTTTTGTTTGTACGAGACTAAGTCCAGCGGCATAATGCTCTTCGATCGCACACGACCAAGTCCAGCGGCGTGTCGCTCCTAGGGCTGTTGCGAATACTTAAAAGTCCCTACGGTCAAAATCATTGGGTTGCGACTCACCTTTACGAGTTGCTCGCTCGCTGCGCTCGCTCGGAATGTTATAGCCTTACCTAAAACCAATCCACCTTGCGTTCGTTTTTCGAAAAGACCGCGATTTTCCGATAATTTACAGACGCGCGGGATCGGTTTTGAGGTTAGGCTAGTTTTATAAGAGCGAGCGAAGCGAGCGAGAAGCTACATCAATTCCCGCGCTATAGTTATATATCAAATGTTCTTTACTAACAATTCTCACCGATCGAAAGAAAGTTTCTGATTTGATAGAAGAATAACAGATATGTTTCGCTAGGTACGCGATTCGTGCTGATCGATGTATCTCGATGATGTTTTTGTTTTCGTTTTTGTTTTCGTTTTTGTTTTCGTTTTTGTTTTCGTTTTTCTTTTCGTGTTTGTTTTCGTTTTTGTTTTCGTTTTTGTTTTCTTTTTTGTTTTCGTTTTTGTTTTCGTTTTTGTTTTCTTTTTTGTTTTCGTTTTTGTTTTCGTTTTTGTTTTCGTTTTTGTTTTCGTTTTTGTTTTCGTTTTTGTTTTCGTTTTCGTTTTTGTTTTCGTTTTTGTTTTCGTTTTTGTTTTCGTTTTTGTTTTCGTTTTTGTTTTCGTTTTTGTTTTCGTTTTTGTTTTCGTTTTTGATTTCGTTTTTGTTTTCGTTTTTGTTTTCGTTTTTGTTTTCGTTTTTGTTTTCGTGTTTGTTTTCGTTTTTGTTTTCGTTTTTGTTTTCGTTTTTGTTTTTGTTTTCGTTTTTGTTTTCGTTTTTGTTTTTGTTTTCCTTTTCGTTTTTGTTTGTGTTTTTGTTTTTGTCCTTGTTTCTGTCCTTGTCTTTGTCTTAATTGGTTTTTGTTTGTACGAGACTAAGTCCAGCGGCATAATGCTCTTCGATCGCACACGACCAAGTCCAGCGGCGTGTCGCTCCTAGGGCTGTTGCGAATACTTAAAAGTCCCTACGGTCAAAATCATTGGGTTGCGACTCACCTTTACGAGTTGCTCGCTCGCTGCGCTCGCTCGGAATGTTATAGCCTTACCTAAAACCAATCCACCTTGCGTTCGTTTTTCGAAAAGACCGCGATTTTCCGATAATTTACAGACGCGCGGGATCGGTTTTGAGGTTAGGCTAGTTTTATAAGAGCGAGCGAAGCGAGCGAGAAGCTACATCAATTCCCGCGCTATAGTTATATATCAAATGTTCTTTACTAACAATTCTCACCGATCGAAAGAAAGTTTCTGATTTGATAGAAGAATAACAGATATGTTTCGCTAGGTACGCGATTCGTGCTGATCGATGTATCTCGATGATGTTTTTGTTTTCGTTTT
>NW_026869732.1:65000-100000 GCF_905332965.1 Bombus pascuorum | reverse complement strand
TTTGTTTTCGTTTTTCTTTTCGTGTTTGTTTTCGTTTTTGTTTTCGTTTTTGTTTTCTTTTTTGTTTTCGTTTTTGTTTTCGTTTTTGTTTTCTTGTTTGTTTTCGTTTTTGTTTTCGTTTTTGTTTTCGTTTTTGTTTTCGTTTTTGTTTTCGTTTTTGTTTTCGTTTTCGTTTTTGTTTTCGTTTTTGTTTTCGTTTTTGTTTTTGTTTTCGTTTTTGTTTTCGTTTTTGTTTTCGTTTTTGTTTTCGTTTTTGTTTTCGTTTTTGTTTTCGTTTTTGTTTTCGTTTTTGTTTTCGTTTTTGTTTTCGTTTTTGATTTCGTTTTTGTTTTCGTTTTTGTTTTCGTTTTTGTTTTCGTTTTTGTTTTCGTTTTTGTTTTCGTTTTTGTTTTCGTTTTTGTTTTTGTTTTCGTTTTTGTTTTCGTTTTTGTTTTCGTTTTTGTTTTCGTTTTTGTTTTCGTTTTTGTTTTTGTTTTCGTTTTTGTTTTCGTTTTTGTTTTCGTTTTTGTTTTTGTTTTCGTTTTTGTTTTCGTTTTTGTTTTTGTTTTCCTTTTCGTTTTTGTTTGTGTTTTTGTTTTCGTTTTTGTTTTCGTTTTTGTTTTCGTTTTTGTTTTCGTTTTTGTTTTCGTTTTTGTTTTCGTTTTTGTTTTCGTTTTTGTTTTCGTTTGTGTTTTCGTTTTTGTTTTCGTTTTTGTTTTCTTTTGATTTCGTTTTTGTTTTCGTTTTTGTTTTCGTTTTTGTTTTCGTTTTTGTTTTCGTTTTTGTTTTTGTTTTCGTTTTTGTTTTCGTTTTTGTTTTTGTTTTCCTTTTCGTTTTTGTTTTCGTTTTTGTTTTCGTTTTTGTTTTCGTTTTTGTTTTCGTTTTTGTTTTCGTTTTTGTTTTCGTGTTTGTTTTCGTTTTTGTTTTCGTTTTCGTTTTCGTTTTTGTTTTCTTTTTTGTTTTTGTTTTCGTTTTTGTTTTCGTTTTTGTTTTTGTTTTCCTTTTCGTTTTTGTTTTCGTTTTTGTTTTCGTTTTTGTTTTCGTTTTTGTTTTCGTTTTTGTTTTCGTTTTTGTTTTCGTGTTTGTTTTCGTTTTTGTTTTCGTTTTCGTTTTCGTTTTTGTTTTCTTTTTTGTTTTCGTTTTTGTTTTCGTTTTTGTTTTCGTTTTTGCTTTCGTTTTTGTTTTCGTTTTTGTTTTCGTGTTTGTTTTCGTTTTTGTTTTCGTTTTCGTTTTTGTTTTCGTTTTTGTTTTCGTTTTTGTTTTCGTTTTTGTTTTCGTTTTTGTTTTCGTTTTTGTTTTCGTTTTTGTTTTCGTTTTTGTTTTCGTTTTTGTTTTCGTTTTTGTTTTCGTTTTTGTTTTCGTTTTTGTTTTCGTTTTTGTTTTTGTTTTCGTTTTTGTTTTCGTTTTTGTTTTCGTTTTCCTTTTCGTTTTTGTTTGTGTTTTTGCTTTTGTCCTTGTTTCTGTCCTTGTCTTTGTCTTAATTGGTTTTTGTTTGTACGAGACTAAGTCCAGCGGCATAATGCTCTTCGATCGCACACGACCAAGTCCAGCGGCGTGTCGCTCCTAGGGCTGTTGCGAATACTTAAAAGTCCCTACGGTCAAAATCATTGGGTTGCGACTCACCTTTACGAGTTGCTCGCTCGCTGCGCTCGCTCGGAATGTTATAGCCTTACCTAAAACCAATCCACCTTGCGTTCGTTTTTCGAAAAGACCGCGATTTTCCGATAATTTACAGACGCGCGGGATCGGTTTTGAGGTTAGGCTAGTTTTATAAGAGCGAGCGAAGCGAGCGAGAAGCTACATCAATTCCCGCGCTATAGTTATATATCAAATGTTCTTTACTAACAATTCTCACCGATCGAAAGAAAGTTTCTGATTTGATAGAAGAATAACAGATATGTTTCGCTAGGTACGCGATTCGTGCTGATCGATGTATCTCGATGATGTTTTTGTTTTCGTTTTTGTTTTCGTTTTTGTTTTCGTTTTTGTTTTCGTTTTTGTTTTCGTTTTTGTTTTCGTTTTTGTTTTCGTTTTTGTTTTCGTTTTTGTTTTTGTTTTTTTTTTTGTTTTCGTTTTTGTTTTCGTTTTTGTTTTCGTTTTTGTTTTCGTGTTTGTTTTCGTTTTTGTTTTCGTTTTTGTTTTCGTTTTTGTTTTTGTTTTCGTTTTTGTTTTCGTTTTTGTTTTTGTTTTCCTTTTCGTTTTTGTTTGTGTTTTTGTTTTTGTCCTTGTTTCTGTCCTTGTCTTTGTCTTAATTGGTTTTTGTTTGTACGAGACTAAGTCCAGCGGCATAATGCTCTTCGATCGCACACGACCAAGTCCAGCGGCGTGTCGCTCCTAGGGCTGTTGCGAATACTTAAAAGTCCCTACGGTCAAAATCATTGGGTTGCGACTCACCTTTACGAGTTGCTCGCTCGCTGCGCTCGCTCGGAATGTTATAGCCTTACCTAAAACCAATCCACCTTGCGTTCGTTTTTCGAAAAGACCGCGATTTTCCGATAATTTACAGACGCGCGGGATCGGTTTTGAGGTTAGGCTAGTTTTTAAAGAGCGAGCGAAGCGAGCGAGAAGCTACATCAATTCCCGCGCTATAGTTATATATCAAATGTTCTTTACTAACAATTCTCACCGATCGAAAGAAAGTTTCTGATTTGATAGAAGAATAACAGATATGTTTCGCTAGGTACGCGATTCGTGCTGATCGATGTATCTCGATGATGTTTTTGTTTTCGTTTTTGTTTTCGTTTTTGTTTTCGTTTTTGTTTTCGTGTTTGTTTTCGTTTTTGTTTTCGTTTTTGTTTTCGTTTTTGTTTTTGTTTTCGTTTTTGTTTTCGTTTTTGTTTTTGTTTTCCTTTTCGTTTTTGTTTGTGTTTTTGTTTTTGTCCTTGTTTCTGTCCTTGTCTTTGTCTTAATTGGTTTTTGTTTGTACGAGACTAAGTCCAGCGGCATAATGCTCTTCGATCGCACACGACCAAGTCCAGCGGCGTGTCGCTCCTAGGGCTGTTGCGAATACTTAAAAGTCCCTACGGTCAAAATCATTGGGTTGCGACTCACCTTTACGAGTTGCTCGCTCGCTGCGCTCGCTCGGAATGTTATAGCCTTACCTAAAACCAATCCACCTTGCGTTCGTTTTTCGAAAAGACCGCGATTTTCCGATAATTTACAGACGCGCGGGATCGGTTTTGAGGTTAGGCTAGTTTTATAAGAGCGAGCGAAGCGAGCGAGAAGCTACATCAATTCCCGCGCTATAGTTATATATCAAATGTTCTTTACTAACAATTCTCACCGATCGAAAGAAAGTTTCTGATTTGATAGAAGAATAACAGATATGTTTCGCTAGGTACGCGATTCGTGCTGATCGATGTATCTCGATGATGTTGTTGTTTTCGTTTTTGTTTTCGTTTTTGTTTTCGTTTTTGTTTTCGTTTTTGTTTTCGTTTTTGTTTTCGTTTTTGTTTTCGTTTTTGTTTTCGTGTTTGTTTTCGTTTTTGTTTTCGTTTTTGTTTTCGTTTTTGTTTTCGTTTTTGTTTTCGTGTTTGTTTTCGTTTTTGTTTTCGTTTTCGTTTTCGTTTTTGTTTTCTTTTTTGTTTTCGTTTTTGTTTTCGTTTTTGTTTTCGTTTTTGTTTTCGTTTTTGTTTTCGTTTTTGTTTTCGTTTTTGTTTTCGTTTTTGTTTTCGTTTTTGTTTTCGTTTTTGTTTTCGTTTTTGTTTTCGTTTTTGTTTTCGTTTTTGTTTTCGTTTTTGTTTTCGTTTTTGTTTTCGTTTTTGTTTTCGTTTTTGTTTTCGTGTTTGTTTTCGTTTTTGTTTTCGTTTTTGTTTTCGTTTTTGTTTTTGTTTTCGTTTTTGTTTTTGTTTTTGTCCTTGTTTCTGTCCTTGTCTTTGTCTTAATTGGTTTTTGTTTGTACGAGACTAAGTCCAGCGGCATAATGCTCTTCGATCGCACACGACCAAGTCCAGCGGCGTGTCGCTCCTAGGGCTGTTGCGAATACTTAAAAGTCCCTACGGTCAAAATCATTGGGTTGCGACTCACCTTTACGAGTTGCTCGCTCGCTGCGCTCGCTCGGAATGTTATAGCCTTACCTAAAACCAATCCACCTTGCGTTCGTTTTTCGAAAAGACCGCGATTTTCCGATAATTTACAGACGCGCGGGATCGGTTTTGAGGTTAGGCTAGTTTTATAAGAGCGAGCGAAGCGAGCGAGAAGCTACATCAATTCCCGCGCTATAGTTATATATCAAATGTTCTTTACTAACAATTCTCACCGATCGAAAGAAAGTTTCTGATTTGATAGAAGAATAACAGATATGTTTCGCTAGGTACGCGATTCGTGCTGATCGATGTATCTCGATGATGTTGTTGTTTTCGTTTTTGTTTTCGTTTTTGTTTTCGTTTTTGTTTTCGTTTTTGTTTTCGTTTTTGTTTTCGTTTTTGTTTTCGTTTTTGTTTTCGTGTTTGTTTTCGTTTTTGTTTTCGTTTTTGTTTTCGTTTTTGTTTTCGTTTTTGTTTTCGTGTTTGTTTTCGTTTTTGTTTTCGTTTTCGTTTTCGTTTTTGTTTTCTTTTTTGTTTTCGTTTTTGTTTTCGTTTTTGTTTTCGTTTTTGTTTTCGTTTTTGTTTTCGTTTTTGTTTTCGTTTTTGTTTTCGTTTTTGTTTTCGTTTTTGTTTTCGTTTTTGTTTTCGTTTTTGTTTTCGTTTTTGTTTTCGTTTTTGTTTTCGTTTTTGTTTTCGTTTTTGTTTTCGTTTTTGTTTTCGTTTTTGTTTTCGTGTTTGTTTTCGTTTTTGTTTTCGTTTTTGTTTTCGTTTTTGTTTTTGTTTTCGTTTTTGTTTTTGTTTTTGTCCTTGTTTCTGTCCTTGTCTTTGTCTTAATTGGTTTTTGTTTGTACGAGACTAAGTCCAGCGGCATAATGCTCTTCGATCGCACACGACCAAGTCCAGCGGCGTGTCGCTCCTAGGGCTGTTGCGAATACTTAAAAGTCCCTACGGTCAAAATCATTGGGTTGCGACTCACCTTTACGAGTTGCTCGCTCGCTGCGCTCGCTCGGAATGTTATAGCCTTACCTAAAACCAATCCACCTTGCGTTCGTTTTTCGAAAAGACCGCGATTTTCCGATAATTTACAGACGCGCGGGATCGGTTTTGAGGTTAGGCTAGTTTTATAAGAGCGAGCGAAGCGAGCGAGAAGCTACATCAATTCCCGCGCTATAGTTATATATCAAATGTTCTTTACTAACAATTCTCACCGATTGAAAGAAAGTTTCTGATTTGATAGAAGAATAACAGATATGTTTCGCTAGGTACGCGATTCGTGCTGATCGATGTATCTCGATGATGTTTTTGTTTTCGTTTTTGTTTTCGTTTTTGTTTTCGTTTTTGTTTTCGTTTTTCTTTTCGTGTTTGTTTTCGTTTTTGTTTTCGTTTTTGTTTTCGTTTTTGTTTTCGTTTTTGTTTTCGTTTTTGTTTTCGTTTTTGTTTTCGTTTTTGTTTTCGTTTTTGTTTTCGTGTTTGTTTTCGTTTTTGTTTTCGTTTTTGTTTTCGTTTTTGTTTTTGTTTTCGTTTTTGTTTTTGTTTTTGTCCTTGTTTCTGTCCTTGTCTTTGTCTTAATTGGTTTTTGTTTGTACGAGACTAAGTCCAGCGGCATAATGCTCTTCGATCGCACACGACCAAGTCCAGCGGCGTGTCGCTCCTAGGGCTGTTGCGAATACTTAAAAGTCCCTACGGTCAAAATCATTGGGTTGCGACTCACCTTTACGAGTTGCTCGCTCGCTGCGCTCGCTCGGAATGTTATAGCCTTACCTAAAACCAATCCACCTTGCGTTCGTTTTTCGAAAAGACCGCGATTTTCCGATAATTTACAGACGCGCGGGATCGGTTTTGAGGTTAGGCTAGTTTTATAAGAGCGAGCGAAGCGAGCGAGAAGCTACATCAATTCCCGCGCTATAGTTATATATCAAATGTTCTTTACTAACAATTCTCACCGATCGAAAGAAAGTTTCTGATTTGATAGAAGAATAACAGATATGTTTCGCTAGGTACGCGATTCGTGCTGATCGATGTATCTCGATGATGTTTTTGTTTTCGTTTTTGTTTGCGTTTTTGTTTTCGTTTTTGTTTTCGTTTTTCTTTTCGTGTTTGTTTTCGTTTTTGTTTTCGTTTTTGTTTTCTTTTTTGTTTTCGTTTTTGTTTTCGTTTTTGTTTTCTTTTTTGTTTTCGTTTTTGTTTTCGTTTTTGTTTTCGTTTTTGTTTTTGTTTTCGTTTTTGTTTTCGTTTTTGTTTTTGTTTTCCTTTTCGTTTTTGTTTTCGTTTTTGTTTTCGTTTTTGTTTTCGTTTTTGTTTTCGTTTTTGTTTTTGTTTTCGTTTTTGTTTTCGTTTTTGTTTTCGTTTTTGTTTTCGTTTTTGTTTTTGTTTTCGTTTTTGTTTTCGTTTTTGTTTTTGTTTTCCTTTTCGTTTTTGTTTGTGTTTTTGTTTTCGTTTTTGTTTTCGTTTTTGTTTTCGTTTTTGTTTTCGTTTTTGTTTTCGTTTTTGTTTTCGTGTTTGTTTTCGTTTTTGTTTTCGTTTTTGTTTTCGTTTTTGTTTTCGTTTTTGTTTTCGTGTTTGTTTTCGTTTTTGTTTTCGTTTTCGTTTTCGTTTTTGTTTTCTTTTTTGTTTTCGTTTTTGTTTTCGTTTTTGTTTTCGTTTTTGTTTTCGTTTTTGTTTTCGTTTTTGTTTTCGTTTTTGTTTTCGTTTTTGTTTTCGTTTTTGTTTTCGATTTTGTTTTCGTTTTTGTTTTCGTTTTTGTTTTCGTTTTCGTTTTTGTTTTCGTTTTTGTTTTCGTTTTTGTTTTCGTTTTTGTTTTCGTTTTTGTTTTCGTTTTTGTTTTCGTTTTTGTTTTCGTTTTTGTTTTCGTGTTTGTTTTCGTTTTTGTTTTCGTTTTTGTTTTCTTTTTTGTTTTCGTTTTTGTTTTCGTTTTTGTTTTCGTTTTTGTTTTCGTTTTTGTTTTCGTTTTTGTTTTCGTTTTTGTTTTCGTGTTTGTTTTCGTTTTTGTTTTCGTTTTTGTTTTCGTTTTTGTTTTTGTTTTCGTTTTTGTTTTTGTTTTTGTCCTTGTTTCTGTCCTTGTCTTTGTCTTAATTGGTTTTTGTTTGTACGAGACTAAGTCCAGCGGCATAATGCTCTTCGATCGCACACGACCAAGTCCAGCGGCGTGTCGCTCCTAGGGCTGTTGCGAATACTTAAAAGTCCCTACGGTCAAAATCATTGGGTTGCGACTCACCTTTACGAGTTGCTCGCTCGCTGCGCTCGCTCGGAATGTTATAGCCTTACCTAAAACCAATCCACCTTGCGTTCGTTTTTCGAAAAGACCGCGATTTTCCGATAATTTACAGACGCGCGGGATCGGTTTTGAGGTTAGGCTAGTTTTATAAGAGCGAGCGAAGCGAGCGAGAAGCTACATCAATTCCCGCGCTATAGTTATATATCAAATGTTCTTTACTAACAATTCTCACCGATCGAAAGAAAGTTTCTGATTTGATAGAAGAATAACAGATATGTTTCGCTAGGTACGCGATTCGTGCTGATCGATGTATCTCGATGATGTTTTTGTTTTCGTTTTTGTTTTCGTTTTTGTTTTCGTTTTTGTTTTCGTTTTTCTTTTCGTGTTTGTTTTCGTTTTTGTTTTCGTTTTTGTTTTCGTTTTTGTTTTCGTTTTTGTTTTCGTTTTTGTTTTCGTTTTTGTTTTCGTTTTTGTTTTCGTGTTTGTTTTCGTTTTTGTTTTCGTTTTTGTTTTCGTTTTTGTTTTTGTTTTCGTTTTTGTTTTTGTTTTTGTCCTTGTTTCTGTCCTTGTCTTTGTCTTAATTGGTTTTTGTTTGTACGAGACTAAGTCCAGCGGCATAATGCTCTTCGATCCCACACGACCAAGTCCAGCGGCGTGTCGCTCCTAGGGCTGTTGCGAATACTTAAAAGTCCCTACGGTCAAAATCATTGGGTTGCGACTCACCTTTACGAGTTGCTCGCTCGCTGCGCTCGCTCGGAATGTTATAGCCTTACCTAAAACCAATCCCCCTTGCGTTCGTTTTTCGAAAAGACCGCGATTTTCCGATAATTTACAGACGCGCGGGATCGGTTTTGAGGTTAGGCTAGTTTTATAAGAGCGAGCGAAGCGAGCGAGAAGCTACATCAATTCCCGCGCTATAGTTATATATCAAATGTTCTTTACTAACAATTCTCACCGATCGAAAGAAAGTTTCTGATTTGATAGAAGAATAACACATATGTTTCGCTAGGTACGCGATTCGTGCTGATCGATGTATCTCGATGATGTTTTTGTTTTCGTTTTTGTTTGCGTTTTTGTTTTCGTTTTTGTTTTCGTTTTTCTTTTCGTGTTTGTTTTCGTTTTTGTTTTCGTTTTTGTTTTCTTTTTTGTTTTCGTTTTTGTTTTCGTTTTTGTTTTCTTTTTTGTTTTCGTTTTTGTTTTCGTTTTTGTTTTCGTTTTTGTTTTTGTTTTCGTTTTTGTTTTCGTTTTTGTTTTTGTTTTCCTTTTCGTTTTTGTTTTCGTTTTTGTTTTCGTTTTTGTTTTCGTTTTTGTTTTCGTTTTTGTTTTTGTTTTCGTTTTTGTTTTCGTTTTTGTTTTCGTTTTTGTTTTCGTTTTTGTTTTCGTTTTTGTTTTCGTGTTTGTTTTCGTTTTTGTTTTCGTTTTTGTTTTCGTTTTTGTTTTTGTTTTCGTTTTTGTTTTTGTTTTTGTCCTTGTTTCTGTCCTTGTCTTTGTCTTAATTGGTTTTTGTTTGTACGAGACTAAGTCCAGCGGCATAATGCTCTTCGATCGCACACGACCAAGTCCAGCGGCGTGTCGCTCCTAGGGCTGTTGCGAATACTTAAAAGTCCCTACGGTCAAAATCATTGGGTTGCGACTCACCTTTACGAGTTGCTCGCTCGCTGCGCTCGCTCGGAATGTTATAGCCTTACCTAAAACCAATCCACCTTGCGTTCGTTTTTCGAAAAGGCCGCGATTTTCCGATAATTTACAGACGCGCGGGATCGGTTTTGAGGTTAGGCTAGTTTTATAAGAGCGAGCGAAGCGAGCGAGAAGCTACATCAATTCCCGCGCTATAGTTATATATCAAATGTTCTTTACTAACAATTCTCACCGATCGAAAGAAAGTTTCTGATTTGATAGAAGAATAACAGATATGTTTCGCTAGGTACGCGATTCGTGCTGATCGATGTATCTCGATGATGTTTTTGTTTTCGTTTTTGTTTGCGTTTTTGTTTTCGTTTTTGTTTTCGTTTTTCTTTTCGTGTTTGTTTTCGTTTTTGTTTTCGTTTTTGTTTTCTTTTTTGTTTTCGTTTTTGTTTTCGTTTTTGTTTTCTTTTTTGTTTTCGTTTTTGTTTTCGTTTTTGTTTTCGTTTTTGTTTTTGTTTTCGTTTTTGTTTTCGTTTTTGTTTTTGTTTTCCTTTTCGTTTTTGTTTTCGTTTTTGTTTTCGTTTTTGTTTTCGTTTTTGTTTTCGTTTTTGTTTTTGTTTTCGTTTTTGTTTTCGTTTTTGTTTTCGTTTTTGTTTTCGTTTTTGTTTTTGTTTTCGTTTTTGTTTTCGTTTTTGTTTTTGTTTTCCTTTTCGTTTTTGTTTGTGTTTTTGTTTTCGTTTTTGTTTTCGTTTTTGTTTTCGTTTTTGTTTTCGTTTTTGTTTTCGTGTTTGTTTTCGTTTTTGTTTTCGTTTTTGTTTTCGTTTTTGTTTTCGTTTTTGTTTTCGTGTTTGTTTTCGTTTTTGTTTTCGTTTTCGTTTTCGTTTTTGTTTTCTTTTTTGTTTTCGTTTTTGTTTTCGTTTTTGTTTTCGTTTTTGTTTTCGTTTTTGTTTTCGTTTTTGTTTTCGTTTTTGTTTTCGTTTTTGTTTTCGTTTTTGTTTTCGTTTTTGTTTTCGATTTTGTTTTCGTTTTTGTTTTCGTTTTTGTTTTCGTTTTCGTTTTTGTTTTCGTTTTTGTTTTCGTTTTTGTTTTCGTTTTTGTTTTCGTTTTTGTTTTCGTTTTTGTTTTCGTTTTTGTTTTCGTTTTTGTTTTCGTGTTTGTTTTCGTTTTTGTTTTCGTTTTTGTTTTCTTTTTTGTTTTCGTTTTTGTTTTCGTTTTTGTTTTCGTTTTTGTTTTCGTTTTTGTTTTCGTTTTTGTTTTCGTTTTTGTTTTCGTGTTTGTTTTCGTTTTTGTTTTCGTTTTTGTTTTCGTTTTTGTTTTTGTTTTCGTTTTTGTTTTTGTTTTTGTCCTTGTTTCTGTCCTTGTCTTTGTCTTAATTGGTTTTTGTTTGTACGAGACTAAGTCCAGCGGCATAATGCTCTTCGATCGCACACGACCAAGTCCAGCGGCGTGTCGCTCCTAGGGCTGTTGCGAATACTTAAAAGTCCCTACGGTCAAAATCATTGGGTTGCGACTCACCTTTACGAGTTGCTCGCTCGCTGCGCTCGCTCGGAATGTTATAGCCTTACCTAAAACCAATCCACCTTGCGTTCGTTTTTCGAAAAGACCGCGATTTTCCGATAATTTACAGACGCGCGGGATCGGTTTTGAGGTTAGGCTAGTTTTATAAGAGCGAGCGAAGCGAGCGAGAAGCTACATCAATTCCCGCGCTATAGTTATATATCAAATGTTCTTTACTAACAATTCTCACCGATCGAAAGAAAGTTTCTGATTTGATAGAAGAATAACAGATATGTTTCGCTAGGTACGCGATTCGTGCTGATCGATGTATCTCGATGATGTTTTTGTTTTCGTTTTTGTTTTCGTTTTTGTTTTCGTTTTTGTTTTCGTTTTTCTTTTCGTGTTTGTTTTCGTTTTTGTTTTCGTTTTTGTTTTCGTTTTTGTTTTCGTTTTTGTTTTCGTTTTTGTTTTCGTTTTTGTTTTCGTTTTTGTTTTCGTGTTTGTTTTCGTTTTTGTTTTCGTTTTTGTTTTCGTTTTTGTTTTTGTTTTCGTTTTTGTTTTTGTTTTTGTCCTTGTTTCTGTCCTTGTCTTTGTCTTAATTGGTTTTTGTTTGTACGAGACTAAGTCCAGCGGCATAATGCTCTTCGATCGCACACGACCAAGTCCAGCGGCGTGTCGCTCCTAGGGCTGTTGCGAATACTTAAAAGTCCCTACGGTCAAAATCATTGGGTTGCGACTCACCTTTACGAGTTGCTCGCTCGCTGCGCTCGCTCGGAATGTTATAGCCTTACCTAAAACCAATCCACCTTGCGTTCGTTTTTCGAAAAGACCGCGATTTTCCGATAATTTACAGACGCGCGGGATCGGTTTTGAGGTTAGGCTAGTTTTATAAGAGCGAGCGAAGCGAGCGAGAAGCTACATCAATTCCCGCGCTATAGTTATATATCAAATGTTCTTTACTAACAATTCTCACCGATCGAAAGAAAGTTTCTGATTTGATAGAAGAATAACACATATGTTTCGCTAGGTACGCGATTCGTGCTGATCGATGTATCTCGATGATGTTTTTGTTTTCGTTTTTGTTTGCGTTTTTGTTTTCGTTTTTGTTTTCGTTTTTCTTTTCGTGTTTGTTTTCGTTTTTGTTTTCGTTTTTGTTTTTTTTTTTTTTTTCGTTTTTGTTTTTGTTTTTGTTTTCTTTTTTGTTTTCGTTTTTGTTTTCGTTTTTGTTTTCGTTTTTGTTTTTGTTTTCGTTTTTGTTTTCGTTTTTGTTTTTGTTTTCCTTTTCGTTTTTGTTTTCGTTTTTGTTTTCGTTTTTGTTTTCGTTTTTGTTTTCGTTTTTGTTTTTGTTTTCGTTTTTGTTTTCGTTTTTGTTTTCGTTTTTGTTTTCGTTTTTGTTTTCGTTTTTGTTTTCGTGTTTGTTTTCGTTTTTGTTTTCGTTTTTGTTTTCGTTTTTGTTTTTGTTTTTGTCCTTGTTTCTGTCCTTGTCTTTGTCTTAATTGGTTTTTGTTTGTACGAGACTAAGTCCAGCGGCATAATGCTCTTCGATCGCACACGACCAAGTCCAGCGGCGTGTCGCTCCTAGGGCTGTTGCGAATACTTAAAAGTCCCTACGGTCAAAATCATTGGGTTGCGACTCACCTTTACGAGTTGCTCGCTCGCTGCGCTCGCTCGGAATGTTATAGCCTTACCTAAAACCAATCCACCTTGCGTTCGTTTTTCGAAAAGGCCGCGATTTTCCGATAATTTACAGACGCGCGGGATCGGTTTTGAGGTTAGGCTAGTTTTATAAGAGCGAGCGAAGCGAGCGAGAAGCTACATCAATTCCCGCGCTATAGTTATATATCAAATGTTCTTTACTAACAATTCTCACCGATCGAAAGAAAGTTTCTGATTTGATAGAAGAATAACAGATATGTTTCGCTAGGTACGCGATTCGTGCTGATCGATGTATCTCGATGATGTTTTCCTTTTCGTTTTTGTTTGTGTTTTTGTTTTCGTTTTTGTTTTCGTTTTTGTTTTCGTTTTTGTTTTCGTTTTTGTTTTCGTTTTTGTTTTCGTTTTTGTTTTCGTTTTTGTTTTCGTTTTTGTTTTCGTTTTTGTTTTCGTTTTTGTTTTCGTTTTTGTTTTCGTTTTTGTTTTCTTTTGATTTCGTTTTTGTTTTCGTTTTTGTTTTCGTTTTTGTTTTCGTTTTTGTTTTCGTTTTTGTTTTCGTTTTTGTTTTTGTTTTCGTTTTTGTTTTCGTTTTTGTTTTTGTTTTCCTTTTCGTTTTTGTTTTCGTTTTTGTTTTCGTTTTTGTTTTCGTTTTTGTTTTCGTTTTTGTTTTCGTTTTTGTTTTCGTGTTTGTTTTCGTTTTTGTTTTCGTTTTCGTTTTCGTTTTCGTTTTCGTTTTCGTTTTCGTTTTCGTTTTCGTTTTCGTTTTTGTTTTCTTTTTTGTTTTTGTTTTCGTTTTTGTTTTCGTTTTTGTTTTTGTTTTCCTTTTCGTTTTTGTTTTCGTTTTTGTTTTCGTTTTTGTTTTCGTTTTTGTTTTCGTTTTTGTTTTCGTTTTTGTTTTCGTTTTTGTTTTCGTGTTTGTTTTCGTTTTTGTTTTCGTTTTCGTTTTCGTTTTTGTTTTCTTTTTTGTTTTCGTTTTTGTTTTCGTTTTTGTTTTCGTTTTTGTTTTCGTTTTTGTTTTCGTTTTTGTTTTCGTGTTTGTTTTCGTTTTTGTTTTCGTTTTCGTTTTTGTTTTCGTTTTTGTTTTCGTTTTTGTTTTCGTTTTTGTTTTCGTTTTTGTTTTCGTTTTTGTTTTCGTTTTTGTTTTCGTTTTTGTTTTCGTTTTTGTTTTCGTTTTTGTTTTCGTTTTTGTTTTCGTTTTTGTTTTCGTTTTCCTTTTCGTTTTTGTTTGTGTTTTTGTTTTTGTCCTTGTTTCTGTCCTTGTCTTTGTCTTAATTGGTTTTTGTTTGTACGAGACTAAGTCCAGCGGCATAATGCTCTTCGATCGCACACGACCAAGTCCAACGGCGTGTCGCTCCTAGGGCTGTTGCGAATACTTAAAAGTCCCTACGGTCAAAATCATTGGGTTGCGACTCACCTTTACGAGTTGCTCGCTCGCTGCGCTCGCTCGGAATGTTATAGCCTTACCTAAAACCAATCCACCTTGCGTTCGTTTTTCGAAAAGACCGCGATTTTCCGATAATTTACAGACGCGCGGGATCGGTTTTGAGGTTAGGCTAGTTTTATAAGAGCGAGCGAAGCGAGCGAGAAGCTACATCAATTCCCGCGCTATAGTTATATATCAAATGTTCTTTACTAACAATTCTCACCGATCGAAAGAAAGTTTCTGATTTGATAGAAGAATAACAGATATGTTTCGCTAGGTACGCGATTCGTGCTGATCGATGTATCTCGATGATGTTTTTGTTTTCGTTTTTGTTTTCGTTTTTGTTTTCGTTTTTGTTTTCGTTTTTCTTTTCGTGTTTGTTTTCGTTTTTGTTTTCGTTTTTGTTTTCTTTTTTGTTTTCGTTTTTGTTTTCGTTTTTGTTTTCTTTTTTGTTTTCGTTTTTGTTTTCGTTTTTGTTTTCGTTTTTGTTTTCGTTTTTGTTTTCGTTTTTGTTTTCGTTTTCGTTTTTGTTTTCGTTTTTGTTTTCGTTTTTGTTTTTGTTTTCGTTTTTGTTTTCGTTTTTGTTTTCGTTTTTGTTTTCGTTTTTGTTTTCGTTTTTGTTTTCGTTTTTGTTTTCGTTTTTGTTTTCGTTTTTGTTTTCGTTTTTGTTTTCGTTTTTGTTTTCGTTTTTGTTTTTGTTTTCGTTTTTGTTTTCGTTTTTGTTTTCGTTTTTGTTTTCGTTTTTGTTTTCGTTTTTGTTTTCGTTTTTGTTTTCGTGTTTGTTTTCGTTTTTGTTTTCGTTTTTGTTTTCGTTTTTGTTTTTGTTTTCGTTTTTGTTTTCGTTTTTGTTTTTGTTTTCCTTTTCGTTTTTGTTTTCGTTTTTGTTTTCGTTTTTGTTTTCGTTTTTGTTTTCGTTTTTGTTTTCGTTTTTGTTTTCGTTTTTGTTTTTGTTTTCGTTTTTGTTTTCGTTTTTGTTTTTGTTTTCGTTTTTGTTTTCGTTTTTGTTTTTGTTTTCGTTTTTGTTTTCGTTTTTGTTTTTGTTTTCCTTTTCGTTTTTGTTTGTGTTTTTGTTTTCTTGTTTGTTTTCGTTTTTGTTTTCGTTTTTGTTTTCGTTTTTGTTTTCGTTTTTGTTTTCGTTTTTGTTTTCGTTTTTGTTTTCGTGTTTGTTTTCGTTTTTGTTTTCGTTTTTGTTTTCGTTTTTGTTTTCGTTTTTGTTTTCGTTTTTGTTTTCGTTTTTGTTTTCGTTTTTGTTTTCGTTTTTGTTTTCGTTTTTGTTTTCGTTTTTGTTTTCGTTTTTGTTTTCGTTTTTGTTTTCGTTTTTGTTTTCGTTTTTGATTTCGTTTTTGTTTTCGTTTTTGTTTTCGTTTTTGTTTTCGTTTTTGTTTTCGTTTTTGTTTTCGTTTTTGTTTTCGTTTTTGTTTTTGTTTTCGTTTTTGTTTTCGTTTTTGTTTTCGTTTTTGTTTTCGTTTTTGTTTTCGTTTTTGTTTTTGTTTTCGTTTTTGTTTTCGTTTTTGTTTTCGTTTTTGTTTTTGTTTTCGTTTTTGTTTTCGTTTTTGTTTTTGTTTTCCTTTTCGTTTTTGTTTGTGTTTTTGTTTTCGTTTTTGTTTTCGTTTTTGTTTTCGTTTTTGTTTTCGTTTTTGTTTTCGTTTTTGTTTTCGTTTTTGTTTTCGTTTTTGTTTTCGTTTGTGTTTTCGTTTTTGTTTTCGTTTTTGTTTTCTTTTGTTTTCGTTTTTGTTTTCGTTTTTGTTTTCGTTTTTGTTTTCGTTTTTGTTTTCGTTTTTGTTTTTGTTTTCGTTTTTGTTTTCGTTTTTGTTTTTGTTTTCCTTTTCGTTTTTGTTTTCGTTTTTGTTTTCGTTTTTGTTTTCGTTTTTGTTTTCGTTTTTGTTTTCGTTTTTGTTTTCGTGTTTGTTTTCGTTTTTGTTTTCGTTTTCGTTTTCGTTTTTGTTTTCTTTTTTGTTTTTGTTTTCGTTTTTGCTTTCGTTTTTGTTTTTGTTTTCCTTTTCGTTTTTGTTTTCGTTTTTGTTTTCGTTTTTGTTTTCGTTTTTGTTTTCGTTTTTGTTTTCGTTTTTGTTTTCGTGTTTGTTTTCGTTTTTGTTTTCGTTTTCGTTTTCGTTTTTGTTTTCTTTTTTGTTTTCGTTTTTGTTTTCGTTTTTGTTTTCGTTTTTGCTTTCGTTTTTGTTTTCGTTTTTGTTTTCGTGTTTGTTTTCGTTTTTGTTTTCGTTTTCGTTTTTGTTTTCGTTTTTGTTTTCGTTTTTGTTTTCGTTTTTGTTTTCGTTTTTGTTTTCGTTTTTGTTTTCGTTTTTGTTTTCGTTTTTGTTTTCGTTTTTGTTTTCGTTTTTGTTTTCGTTTTTGTTTTCGTTTTTGTTTTCGTTTTTGTTTTTGTTTTCGTTTTTGTTTTCGTTTTTGTTTTCGTTTTCCTTTTCGTTTTTGTTTGTGTTTTTGCTTTTGTCCTTGTTTCTGTCCTTGTCTTTGTCTTAATTGGTTTTTGTTTGTACGAGACTAAGTCCAGCGGCATAATGCTCTTCGATCGCACACGACCAAGTCCAGCGGCGTGTCGCTCCTAGGGCTGTTGCGAATACTTAAAAGTCCCTACGGTCAAAATCATTGGGTTGCGACTCACCTTTACGAGTTGCTCGCTCGCTGCGCTCGCTCGGAATGTTATAGCCTTACCTAAAACCAATCCACCTTGCGTTCGTTTTTCGAAAAGACCGCGATTTTCCGATAATTTACAGACGCGCGGGATCGGTTTTGAGGTTAGGCTAGTTTTATAAGAGCGAGCGAAGCGAGCGAGAAGCTACATCAATTCCCGCGCTATAGTTATATATCAAATGTTCTTTACTAACAATTCTCACCGATCGAAAGAAAGTTTCTGATTTGATAGAAGAATAACAGATATGTTTCGCTAGGTACGCGATTCGTGCTGATCGATGTATCTCGATGATGTTTTTGTTTTCGTTTTTGTTTTCGTTTTTGTTTTCGTTTTTGTTTTCGTTTTTGTTTTCGTTTTTGTTTTCGTTTTTGTTTTCGTTTTTGTTTTCGTTTTTGTTTTTGTTTTCTTTTTTGTTTTCGTTTTTGTTTTCGTTTTTGTTTTCGTTTTTGTTTTCGTGTTTGTTTTCGTTTTTGTTTTCGTTTTTGTTTTCGTTTTTGTTTTTGTTTTCGTTTTTGTTTTCGTTTTTGTTTTTGTTTTCGTTTTTGTTTTCGTTTTTGTTTTTGTTTTCGTTTTTGTTTTCGTTTTTGTTTTTGTTTTCGTTTTTGTTTTCGTTTTTGTTTTTGTTTTCCTTTTCGTTTTTGTTTGTGTTTTTGTTTTCTTGTTTGTTTTCGTTTTTGTTTTCGTTTTTGTTTTCGTTTTTGTTTTCGTTTTTGTTTTCGTTTTTGTTTTCGTTTTTGTTTTCGTGTTTGTTTTCGTTTTTGTTTTCGTTTTTGTTTTCGTTTTTGTTTTCGTTTTTGTTTTCGTTTTTGTTTTCGTTTTTGTTTTCGTTTTTGTTTTCGTTTTTGTTTTCGTTTTTGTTTTCGTTTTTGTTTTCGTTTTTGTTTTCGTTTTTGTTTTCGTTTTTGTTTTCGTTTTTGATTTCGTTTTTGTTTTCGTTTTTGTTTTCGTTTTTGTTTTCGTTTTTGTTTTCGTTTTTGTTTTCGTTTTTGTTTTCGTTTTTGTTTTTGTTTTCGTTTTTGTTTTCGTTTTTGTTTTCGTTTTTGTTTTCGTTTTTGTTTTCGTTTTTGTTTTTGTTTTCGTTTTTGTTTTCGTTTTTGTTTTCGTTTTTGTTTTTGTTTTCGTTTTTGTTTTCGTTTTTGTTTTTGTTTTCCTTTTCGTTTTTGTTTGTGTTTTTGTTTTCGTTTTTGTTTTCGTTTTTGTTTTCGTTTTTGTTTTCGTTTTTGTTTTCGTTTTTGTTTTCGTTTTTGTTTTCGTTTTTGTTTTCGTTTGTGTTTTCGTTTTTGTTTTCGTTTTTGTTTTCTTTTGATTTCGTTTTTGTTTTCGTTTTTGTTTTCGTTTTTGTTTTCGTTTTTGTTTTCGTTTTTGTTTTTGTTTTCGTTTTTGTTTTCGTTTTTGTTTTTGTTTTCCTTTTCGTTTTTGTTTTCGTTTTTGTTTTCGTTTTTGTTTTCGTTTTTGTTTTCGTTTTTGTTTTCGTTTTTGTTTTCGTGTTTGTTTTCGTTTTTGTTTTCGTTTTCGTTTTCGTTTTTGTTTTCTTTTTTGTTTTTGTTTTCGTTTTTGCTTTCGTTTTTGTTTTTGTTTTCCTTTTCGTTTTTGTTTTCGTTTTTGTTTTCGTTTTTGTTTTCGTTTTTGTTTTCGTTTTTGTTTTCGTTTTTGTTTTCGTGTTTGTTTTCGTTTTTGTTTTCGTTTTCGTTTTCGTTTTTGTTTTCTTTTTTGTTTTCGTTTTTGTTTTCGTTTTTGTTTTCGTTTTTGCTTTCGTTTTTGTTTTCGTTTTTGTTTTCGTGTTTGTTTTCGTTTTTGTTTTCGTTTTCGTTTTTGTTTTCGTTTTTGTTTTCGTTTTTGTTTTCGTTTTTGTTTTCGTTTTTGTTTTCGTTTTTGTTTTCGTTTTTGTTTTCGTTTTTGTTTTCGTTTTTGTTTTCGTTTTTGTTTTCGTTTTTGTTTTCGTTTTTGTTTTCGTTTTTGTTTTTGTTTTCGTTTTTGTTTTCGTTTTTGTTTTCGTTTTCCTTTTCGTTTTTGTTTGTGTTTTTGCTTTTGTCCTTGTTTCTGTCCTTGTCTTTGTCTTAATTGGTTTTTGTTTGTACGAGACTAAGTCCAGCGGCATAATGCTCTTCGATCGCACACGACCAAGTCCAGCGGCGTGTCGCTCCTAGGGCTGTTGCGAATACTTAAAAGTCCCTACGGTCAAAATCATTGGGTTGCGACTCACCTTTACGAGTTGCTCGCTCGCTGCGCTCGCTCGGAATGTTATAGCCTTACCTAAAACCAATCCACCTTGCGTTCGTTTTTCGAAAAGACCGCGATTTTCCGATAATTTACAGACGCGCGGGATCGGTTTTGAGGTTAGGCTAGTTTTATAAGAGCGAGCGAAGCGAGCGAGAAGCTACATCAATTCCCGCGCTATAGTTATATATCAAATGTTCTTTACTAACAATTCTCACCGATCGAAAGAAAGTTTCTGATTTGATAGAAGAATAACAGATATGTTTCGCTAGGTACGCGATTCGTGCTGATCGATGTATCTCGATGATGTTTTTGTTTTCGTTTTTGTTTTCGTTTTTGTTTTCGTTTTTGTTTTCGTTTTTGTTTTCGTTTTTGTTTTCGTTTTTGTTTTCGTTTTTGTTTTCGTTTTTGTTTTTGTTTTCTTTTTTGTTTTCGTTTTTGTTTTCGTTTTTGTTTTCGTTTTTGTTTTCGTGTTTGTTTTCGTTTTTGTTTTCGTTTTTGTTTTCGTTTTTGTTTTTGTTTTCGTTTTTGTTTTCGTTTTTGTTTTTGTTTTCCTTTTCGTTTTTGTTTGTGTTTTTGTTTTTGTCCTTGTTTCTGTCCTTGTCTTTGTCTTAATTGGTTTTTGTTTGTACGAGACTAAGTCCAGCGGCATAATGCTCTTCGATCGCACACGACCAAGTCCAGCGGCGTGTCGCTCCTAGGGCTGTTGCGAATACTTAAAAGTCCCTACGGTCAAAATCATTGGGTTGCGACTCACCTTTACGAGTTGCTCGCTCGCTGCGCTCGCTCGGAATGTTATAGCCTTACCTAAAACCAATCCACCTTGCGTTCGTTTTTCGAAAAGACCGCGATTTTCCGATAATTTACAGACGCGCGGGATCGGTTTTGAGGTTAGGCTAGTTTTTAAAGAGCGAGCGAAGCGAGCGAGAAGCTACATCAATTCCCGCGCTATAGTTATATATCAAATGTTCTTTACTAACAATTCTCACCGATCGAAAGAAAGTTTCTGATTTGATAGAAGAATAACAGATATGTTTCGCTAGGTACGCGATTCGTGCTGATCGATGTATCTCGATGATGTTTTTGTTTTCGTTTTTGTTTTCGTTTTTGTTTTCGTTTTTGTTTTCGTGTTTGTTTTCGTTTTTGTTTTCGTTTTTGTTTTCGTTTTTGTTTTTGTTTTCGTTTTTGTTTTCGTTTTTGTTTTTGTTTTCCTTTTCGTTTTTGTTTGTGTTTTTGTTTTTGTCCTTGTTTCTGTCCTTGTCTTTGTCTTAATTGGTTTTTGTTTGTACGAGACTAAGTCCAGCGGCATAATGCTCTTCGATCGCACACGACCAAGTCCAGCGGCGTGTCGCTCCTAGGGCTGTTGCGAATACTTAAAAGTCCCTACGGTCAAAATCATTGGGTTGCGACTCACCTTTACGAGTTGCTCGCTCGCTGCGCTCGCTCGGAATGTTATAGCCTTACCTAAAACCAATCCACCTTGCGTTCGTTTTTCGAAAAGACCGCGATTTTCCGATAATTTACAGACGCGCGGGATCGGTTTTGAGGTTAGGCTAGTTTTATAAGAGCGAGCGAAGCGAGCGAGAAGCTACATCAATTCCCGCGCTATAGTTATATATCAAATGTTCTTTACTAACAATTCTCACCGATCGAAAGAAAGTTTCTGATTTGATAGAAGAATAACAGATATGTTTCGCTAGGTACGCGATTCGTGCTGATCGATGTATCTCGATGATGTTGTTGTTTTCGTTTTTGTTTTCGTTTTTGTTTTCGTTTTTGTTTTCGTTTTTGTTTTCGTTTTTGTTTTCGTTTTTGTTTTCGTTTTTGTTTTCGTGTTTGTTTTCGTTTTTGTTTTCGTTTTTGTTTTCGTTTTTGTTTTCGTTTTTGTTTTCGTGTTTGTTTTCGTTTTTGTTTTCGTTTTCGTTTTCGTTTTTGTTTTCTTTTTTGTTTTCGTTTTTGTTTTCGTTTTTGTTTTCGTTTTTGTTTTCGTTTTTGTTTTCGTTTTTGTTTTCGTTTTTGTTTTCGTTTTTGTTTTCGTTTTTGTTTTCGTTTTTGTTTTCGTTTTTGTTTTCGTTTTTGTTTTCGTTTTTGTTTTCGTTTTTGTTTTCGTTTTTGTTTTCGTTTTTGTTTTCGTTTTTGTTTTCGTGTTTGTTTTCGTTTTTGTTTTCGTTTTTGTTTTCGTTTTTGTTTTTGTTTTCGTTTTTGTTTTTGTTTTTGTCCTTGTTTCTGTCCTTGTCTTTGTCTTAATTGGTTTTTGTTTGTACGAGACTAAGTCCAGCGGCATAATGCTCTTCGATCGCACACGACCAAGTCCAGCGGCGTGTCGCTCCTAGGGCTGTTGCGAATACTTAAAAGTCCCTACGGTCAAAATCATTGGGTTGCGACTCACCTTTACGAGTTGCTCGCTCGCTGCGCTCGCTCGGAATGTTATAGCCTTACCTAAAACCAATCCACCTTGCGTTCGTTTTTCGAAAAGACCGCGATTTTCCGATAATTTACAGACGCGCGGGATCGGTTTTGAGGTTAGGCTAGTTTTATAAGAGCGAGCGAAGCGAGCGAGAAGCTACATCAATTCCCGCGCTATAGTTATATATCAAATGTTCTTTACTAACAATTCTCACCGATCGAAAGAAAGTTTCTGATTTGATAGAAGAATAACAGATATGTTTCGCTAGGTACGCGATTCGTGCTGATCGATGTATCTCGATGATGTTGTTGTTTTCGTTTTTGTTTTCGTTTTTGTTTTCGTTTTTGTTTTCGTTTTTGTTTTCGTTTTTGTTTTCGTTTTTGTTTTCGTTTTTGTTTTCGTGTTTGTTTTCGTTTTTGTTTTCGTTTTTGTTTTCGTTTTTGTTTTCGTTTTTGTTTTCGTGTTTGTTTTCGTTTTTGTTTTCGTTTTCGTTTTCGTTTTTGTTTTCTTTTTTGTTTTCGTTTTTGTTTTCGTTTTTGTTTTCGTTTTTGTTTTCGTTTTTGTTTTCGTTTTTGTTTTCGTTTTTGTTTTCGTTTTTGTTTTCGTTTTTGTTTTCGTTTTTGTTTTCGTTTTTGTTTTCGTTTTTGTTTTCGTTTTTGTTTTCGTTTTTGTTTTCGTTTTTGTTTTCGTTTTTGTTTTCGTTTTTGTTTTCGTGTTTGTTTTCGTTTTTGTTTTCGTTTTTGTTTTCGTTTTTGTTTTTGTTTTCGTTTTTGTTTTTGTTTTTGTCCTTGTTTCTGTCCTTGTCTTTGTCTTAATTGGTTTTTGTTTGTACGAGACTAAGTCCAGCGGCATAATGCTCTTCGATCGCACACGACCAAGTCCAGCGGCGTGTCGCTCCTAGGGCTGTTGCGAATACTTAAAAGTCCCTACGGTCAAAATCATTGGGTTGCGACTCACCTTTACGAGTTGCTCGCTCGCTGCGCTCGCTCGGAATGTTATAGCCTTACCTAAAACCAATCCACCTTGCGTTCGTTTTTCGAAAAGACCGCGATTTTCCGATAATTTACAGACGCGCGGGATCGGTTTTGAGGTTAGGCTAGTTTTATAAGAGCGAGCGAAGCGAGCGAGAAGCTACATCAATTCCCGCGCTATAGTTATATATCAAATGTTCTTTACTAACAATTCTCACCGATTGAAAGAAAGTTTCTGATTTGATAGAAGAATAACAGATATGTTTCGCTAGGTACGCGATTCGTGCTGATCGATGTATCTCGATGATGTTTTTGTTTTCGTTTTTGTTTTCGTTTTTGTTTTCGTTTTTGTTTTCGTTTTTCTTTTCGTGTTTGTTTTCGTTTTTGTTTTCGTTTTTGTTTTCGTTTTTGTTTTCGTTTTTGTTTTCGTTTTTGTTTTCGTTTTTGTTTTCGTTTTTGTTTTCGTTTTTGTTTTCGTGTTTGTTTTCGTTTTTGTTTTCGTTTTTGTTTTCGTTTTTGTTTTTGTTTTCGTTTTTGTTTTTGTTTTTGTCCTTGTTTCTGTCCTTGTCTTTGTCTTAATTGGTTTTTGTTTGTACGAGACTAAGTCCAGCGGCATAATGCTCTTCGATCGCACACGACCAAGTCCAGCGGCGTGTCGCTCCTAGGGCTGTTGCGAATACTTAAAAGTCCCTACTGTCAAAATCATTGGGTTGCGACTCACCTTTACGAGTTGCTCGCTCGCTGCGCTCGCTCGGAATGTTATAGCCTTACCTAAAACCAATCCACCTTGCGTTCGTTTTTCGAAAAGACCGCGATTTTCCGATAATTTACAGACGCGCGGGATCGGTTTTGAGGTTAGGCTAGTTTTATAAGAGCGAGCGAAGCGAGCGAGAAGCTACATCAATTCCCGCGCTATAGTTATATATCAAATGTTCTTTACTAACAATTCTCACCGATCGAAAGAAAGTTTCTGATTTGATAGAAGAATAACAGATATGTTTCGCTAGGTACGCGATTCGTGCTGATCGATGTATCTCGATGATGTTTTTGTTTTCGTTTTTGTTTGCGTTTTTGTTTTCGTTTTTGTTTTCGTTTTTCTTTTCGTGTTTGTTTTCGTTTTTGTTTTCGTTTTTGTTTTCTTTTTTGTTTTCGTTTTTGTTTTCGTTTTTGTTTTCGTTTTTGTTTTCGTTTTTGTTTTCGTTTTTGTTTTCGTTTTTGTTTTTGTTTTCGTTTTTGTTTTCGTTTTTGTTTTTGTTTTCCTTTTCGTTTTTGTTTTCGTTTTTGTTTTCGTTTTTGTTTTCGTTTTTGTTTTCGTTTTTGTTTTTGTTTTCGTTTTTGTTTTCGTTTTTGTTTTCGTTTTTGTTTTCGTTTTTGTTTTTGTTTTCGTTTTTGTTTTCGTTTTTGTTTTTGTTTTCCTTTTCGTTTTTGTTTGTGTTTTTGTTTTCGTTTTTGTTTTCGTTTTTGTTTTCGTTTTTGTTTTCGTTTTTGTTTTCGTTTTTGTTTTCGTGTTTGTTTTCGTTTTTGTTTTCGTTTTTGTTTTCGTTTTTGTTTTCGTTTTTGTTTTCGTGTTTGTTTTCGTTTTTGTTTTCGTTTTCGTTTTCGTTTTTGTTTTCTTTTTTGTTTTCGTTTTTGTTTTCGTTTTTGTTTTCGTTTTTGTTTTCGTTTTTGTTTTCGTTTTTGTTTTCGTTTTTGTTTTCGTTTTTGTTTTCGTTTTTGTTTTCGTGTTTGTTTTCGTTTTTGTTTTCGTTTTTGTTTTCGTTTTTGTTTTTGTTTTCGTTTTTGTTTTTGTTTTTGTCCTTGTTTCTGTCCTTGTCTTTGTCTTAATTGGTTTTTGTTTGTACGAGACTAAGTCCAGCGGCATAATGCTCTTCGATCGCACACGACCAAGTCCAGCGGCGTGTCGCTCCTAGGGCTGTTGCGAATACTTAAAAGTCCCTACGGTCAAAATCATTGGGTTGCGACTCACCTTTACGAGTTGCTCGCTCGCTGCGCTCGCTCGGAATGTTATAGCCTTACCTAAAACCAATCCACCTTGCGTTCGTTTTTCGAAAAGACCGCGATTTTCCGATAATTTACAGACGCGCGGGATCGGTTTTGAGGTTAGGCTAGTTTTATAAGAGCGAGCGAAGCGAGCGAGAAGCTACATCAATTCCCGCGCTATAGTTATATATCAAATGTTCTTTACTAACAATTCTCACCGATTGAAAGAAAGTTTCTGATTTGATAGAAGAATAACAGATATGTTTCGCTAGGTACGCGATTCGTGCTGATCGATGTATCTCGATGATGTTTTTGTTTTCGTTTTTGTTTTCGTTTTTGTTTTCGTTTTTGTTTTCGTTTTTCTTTTCGTGTTTGTTTTCGTTTTTGTTTTCGTTTTTGTTTTCGTTTTTGTTTTCGTTTTTGTTTTCGTTTTTGTTTTCGTTTTTGTTTTCGTTTTTGTTTTCGTTTTTGTTTTCGTGTTTGTTTTCGTTTTTGTTTTCGTTTTTGTTTTCGTTTTTGTTTTTGTTTTCGTTTTTGTTTTTGTTTTTGTCCTTGTTTCTGTCCTTGTCTTTGTCTTAATTGGTTTTTGTTTGTACGTGACTAAGTCCAGCGGCATAATGCTCTTCGATCGCACACGACCAAGTCCAGCGGCGTGTCGCTCCTAGGGCTGTTGCGAATACTTAAAAGTCCCTACGGTCAAAATCATTGGGTTGCGACTCACCTTTACGAGTTGCTCGCTCGCTGCGCTCGCTCGGAATGTTATAGCCTTACCTAAAACCAATCCACCTTGCGTTCGTTTTTCGAAAAGACCGCGATTTTCCGATAATTTACAGACGCGCGGGATCGGTTTTGAGGTTAGGCTAGTTTTATAAGAGCGAGCGAAGCGAGCGAGAAGCTACATCAATTCCCGCGCTATAGTTATATATCAAATGTTCTTTACTAACAATTCTCACCGATCGAAAGAAAGTTTCTGATTTGATAGAAGAATAACAGATATGTTTCGCTAGGTACGCGATTCGTGCTGATCGATGTATCTCGATGATGTTTTTGTTTTCGTTTTTGTTTGCGTTTTTGTTTTCGTTTTTGTTTTCGTTTTTCTTTTCGTGTTTGTTTTCGTTTTTGTTTTCGTTTTTGTTTTCTTTTTTGTTTTCGTTTTTGTTTTCGTTTTTGTTTTCTTTTTTGTTTTCGTTTTTGTTTTCGTTTTTGTTTTCGTTTTTGTTTTTGTTTTCGTTTTTGTTTTCGTTTTTGTTTTTGTTTTCCTTTTCGTTTTTGTTTTCGTTTTTGTTTTCGTTTTTGTTTTCGTTTTTGTTTTCGTTTTTGTTTTTGTTTTCGTTTTTGTTTTCGTTTTTGTTTTCGTTTTTGTTTTCGTTTTTGTTTTTGTTTTCGTTTTTGTTTTCGTTTTTGTTTTTGTTTTCCTTTTCGTTTTTGTTTGTGTTTTTGTTTTCGTTTTTGTTTTCGTTTTTGTTTTCGTTTTTGTTTTCGTTTTTGTTTTCGTTTTTGTTTTCGTGTTTGTTTTCGTTTTTGTTTTCGTTTTTGTTTTCGTTTTTGTTTTCGTTTTTGTTTTCGTGTTTGTTTTCGTTTTTGTTTTCGTTTTCGTTTTCGTTTTTGTTTTCTTTTTTGTTTTCGTTTTTGTTTTCGTTTTTGTTTTCGTTTTTGTTTTCGTTTTTGTTTTCGTTTTTGTTTTCGTTTTTGTTTTCGTTTTTGTTTTCGTTTTTGTTTTCGATTTTGTTTTCGTTTTTGTTTTCGTTTTTGTTTTCGTTTTCGTTTTTGTTTTCGTTTTTGTTTTCGTTTTTGTTTTCGTTTTTGTTTTCGTTTTTGTTTTCGTTTTTGTTTTCGTTTTTGTTTTCGTTTTTGTTTTCGTGTTTGTTTTCGTTTTTGTTTTCGTTTTTGTTTTCTTTTTTGTTTTCGTTTTTGTTTTCGTTTTTGTTTTCGTTTTTGTTTTCGTTTTTGTTTTCGTTTTTGTTTTCGTTTTTGTTTTCGTGTTTGTTTTCGTTTTTGTTTTCGTTTTTGTTTTCGTTTTTGTTTTTGTTTTCGTTTTTGTTTTTGTTTTTGTCCTTGTTTCTGTCCTTGTCTTTGTCTTAATTGGTTTTTGTTTGTATGAGACTAAGTCCAGCGGCATAATGCTCTTCGATCGCACACGACCAAGTCCAGCGGCGTGTCGCTCCTAGGGCTGTTGCGAATACTTAAAAGTCCCTACGGTCAAAATCATTGGGTTGCGACTCACCTTTACGAGTTGCTCGCTCGCTGCGCTCGCTCGGAATGTTATAGCCTTACCTAAAACCAATCCACCTTGCGTTCGTTTTTCGAAAAGACCGCGATTTTCCGATAATTTACAGACGCGCGGGATCGGTTTTGAGGTTAGGCTAGTTTTATAAGAGCGAGCGAAGCGAGCGAGAAGCTACATCAATTCCCGCGCTATAGTTATATATCAAATGTTCTTTACTAACAATTCTCACCGATCGAAAGAAAGTTTCTGATTTGATAGAAGAATAACAGATATGTTTCGCTAGGTACGCGATTCGTGCTGATCGATGTATCTCGATGATGTTTTTGTTTTCGTTTTTGTTTTCGTTTTTGTTTTCGTTTTTGTTTTCGTTTTTCTTTTCGTGTTTGTTTTCGTTTTTGTTTTCGTTTTTGTTTTCGTTTTTGTTTTCGTTTTTGTTTTCGTTTTTGTTTTCGTTTTTGTTTTCGTTTTTGTTTTCGTGTTTGTTTTCGTTTTTGTTTTCGTTTTTGTTTTCGTTTTTGTTTTTGTTTTCGTTTTTGTTTTTGTTTTTGTCCTTGTTTCTGTCCTTGTCTTTGTCTTAATTGGTTTTTGTTTGTACGAGACTAAGTCCAGCGGCATAATGCTCTTCGATCGCACACGACCAAGTCCAGCGGCGTGTCGCTCCTAGGGCTGTTGCGAATACTTAAAAGTCCCTACGGTCAAAATCATTGGGTTGCGACTCACCTTTACGAGTTGCTCGCTCGCTGCGCTCGCTCGGAATGTTATAGCCTTACCTAAAACCAATCCACCTTGCGTTCGTTTTTCGAAAAGACCGCGATTTTCCGATAATTTACAGACGCGCGGGATCGGTTTTGAGGTTAGGCTAGTTTTATAAGAGCGAGCGAAGCGAGCGAGAAGCTACATCAATTCCCGCGCTATAGTTATATATCAAATGTTCTTTACTAACAATTCTCACCGATCGAAAGAAAGTTTCTGATTTGATAGAAGAATAACACATATGTTTCGCTAGGTACGCGATTCGTGCTGATCGATGTATCTCGATGATGTTTTTGTTTTCGTTTTTGTTTGCGTTTTTGTTTTCGTTTTTGTTTTCGTTTTTCTTTTCGTGTTTGTTTTCGTTTTTGTTTTCGTTTTTGTTTTCTTTTTTGTTTTCGTTTTTGTTTTCGTTTTTGTTTTCTTTTTTGTTTTCGTTTTTGTTTTCGTTTTTGTTTTCGTTTTTGTTTTTGTTTTCGTTTTTGTTTTCGTTTTTGTTTTTGTTTTCCTTTTCGTTTTTGTTTTCGTTTTTGTTTTCGTTTTTGTTTTCGTTTTTGTTTTCGTTTTTGTTTTTGTTTTCGTTTTTGTTTTCGTTTTTGTTTTCGTTTTTGTTTTCGTTTTTGTTTTCGTTTTTGTTTTCGTGTTTGTTTTCGTTTTTGTTTTCGTTTTTGTTTTCGTTTTTGTTTTTGTTTTCGTTTTTGTTTTTGTTTTTGTCCTTGTTTCTGTCCTTGTCTTTGTCTTAATTGGTTTTTGTTTGTACGAGACTAAGTCCAGCGGCATAATGCTCTTCGATCGCACACGACCAAGTCCAGCGGCGTGTCGCTCCTAGGGCTGTTGCGAATACTTAAAAGTCCCTACGGTCAAAATCATTGGGTTGCGACTCACCTTTACGAGTTGCTCGCTCGCTGCGCTCGCTCGGAATGTTATAGCCTTACCTAAAACCAATCCACCTTGCGTTCGTTTTTCGAAAAGGCCGCGATTTTCCGATAATTTACAGACGCGCGGGATCGGTTTTGAGGTTAGGCTAGTTTTATAAGAGCGAGCGAAGCGAGCGAGAAGCTACATCAATTCCCGCGCTATAGTTATATATCAAATGTTCTTTACTAACAATTCTCACCGATCGAAAGAAAGTTTCTGATTTGATAGAAGAATAACAGATATGTTTCGCTAGGTACGCGATTCGTGCTGATCGATGTATCTCGATGATGTTTTTGTTTTCGTTTTTGTTTTCGTTTTTGTTTTCGTTTTTGTTTTCGTTTTTCTTTTCGTGTTTGTTTTCGTTTTTGTTTTCGTTTTTGTTTTCTTTTTTGTTTTCGTTTTTGTTTTCGTTTTTTTTTTCTTTTTTGTTTTCGTTTTTGTTTTCGTTTTTGTTTTCGTTTTTGTTTTTGTTTTCGTTTTTGTTTTCGTTTTTGTTTTTGTTTTCCTTTTCGTTTTTGTTTTCGTTTTTGTTTTCGTTTTTGTTTTCGTTTTTGTTTTCGTTTTTGTTTTTGTTTTCGTTTTTGTTTTCGTTTTTGTTTTCGTTTTTGTTTTCGTTTTTGTTTTTGTTTTCGTTTTTGTTTTCGTTTTTGTTTTTGTTTTCCTTTTCGTTTTTGTTTGTGTTTTTGTTTTCGTTTTTGTTTTCGTTTTTGTTTTCGTTTTTGTTTTCGTTTTTGTTTTCGTGTTTGTTTTCGTTTTTGTTTTCGTTTTTGTTTTCGTTTTTGTTTTCGTTTTTGTTTTCGTGTTTGTTTTCGTTTTTGTTTTCGTTTTCGTTTTCGTTTTTGTTTTCTTTTTTGTTTTCGTTTTTGTTTTCGTTTTTGTTTTCGTTTTTGTTTTCGTTTTTGTTTTCGTTTTTGTTTTCGTTTTTGTTTTCGTTTTTGTTTTCGTTTTTGTTTTCGATTTTGTTTTCGTTTTTGTTTTCGTTTTTGTTTTCGTTTTCGTTTTTGTTTTCGTTTTTGTTTTCGTTTTTGTTTTCGTTTTTGTTTTCGTTTTTGTTTTCGTTTTTGTTTTCGTTTTTGTTTTCGTTTTTGTTTTCGTGTTTGTTTTCGTTTTTGTTTTCGTTTTTGTTTTCTTTTTTGTTTTCGTTTTTGTTTTCGTTTTTGTTTTCGTTTTTGTTTTCGTTTTTGTTTTCGTTTTTGTTTTCGTTTTTGTTTTCGTGTTTGTTTTCGTTTTTGTTTTCGTTTTTGTTTTCGTTTTTGTTTTTGTTTTCGTTTTTGTTTTTGCTTTGTCCTTGTTTCTGTCCTTGTCTTTGTCTTAATTGGTTTTTGTTTGTACGAGACTAAGTCCAGCGGCATAATGCTCTTCGATCGCACACGACCAAGTCCAGCGGCGTGTCGCTCCTAGGGCTGTTGCGAATACTTAAAAGTCCCTACGGTCAAAATCATTGGGTTGCGACTCACCTTTACGAGTTGCTCGCTCGCTGCGCTCGCTCGGAATGTTATAGCCTTACCTAAAACCAATCCACCTTGCGTTCGTTTTTCGAAAAGACCGCGATTTTCCGATAATTTACAGACGCGCGGGATCGGTTTTGAGGTTAGGCTAGTTTTATAAGAGCGAGCGAAGCGAGCGAGAAGCTACATCAATTCCCGCGCTATAGTTATATATCAAATGTTCTTTACTAACAATTCTCACCGATCGAAAGAAAGTTTCTGATTTGATAGAAGAATAACAGATATGTTTCGCTAGGTACGCGATTCGTGCTGATCGATGTATCTCGATGATGTTTTTGTTTTCGTTTTTGTTTTCGTTTTTGTTTTCGTTTTTGTTTTCGTTTTTCTTTTCGTGTTTGTTTTCGTTTTTGTTTTCGTTTTTGTTTTCGTTTTTGTTTTCGTTTTTGTTTTCGTTTTTGTTTTCGTTTTTGTTTTCGTTTTTGTTTTCGTGTTTGTTTTCGTTTTTGTTTTCGTTTTTGTTTTCGTTTTTGTTTTTGTTTTCGTTTTTGTTTTTGTTTTTGTCCTTGTTTCTGTCCTTGTCTTTGTCTTAATTGGTTTTTGTTTGTACGAGACTAAGTCCAGCGGCATAATGCTCTTCGATCGCACACGACCAAGTCCAGCGGCGTGTCGCTCCTAGGGCTGTTGCGAATACTTAAAAGTCCCTACGGTCAAAATCATTGGGTTGCGACTCACCTTTACGAGTTGCTCGCTCGCTGCGCTCGCTCGGAATGTTATAGCCTTACCTAAAACCAATCCACCTTGCGTTCGTTTTTCGAAAAGACCGCGATTTTCCGATAATTTACAGACGCGCGGGATCGGTTTTGAGGTTAGGCTAGTTTTATAAGAGCGAGCGAAGCGAGCGAGAAGCTACATCAATTCCCGCGCTATAGTTATATATCAAATGTTCTTTACTAACAATTCTCACCGATCGAAAGAAAGTTTCTGATTTGATAGAAGAATAACACATATGTTTCGCTAGGTACGCGATTCGTGCTGATCGATGTATCTCGATGATGTTTTTGTTTTCGTTTTTGTTTGCGTTTTTGTTTTCGTTTTTGTTTTCGTTTTTCTTTTCGTGTTTGTTTTCGTTTTTGTTTTCGTTTTTGTTTTCTTTTTTGTTTTCGTTTTTGTTTTCGTTTTTGTTTTCTTTTTTGTTTTCGTTTTTGTTTTCGTTTTTGTTTTCGTTTTTGTTTTTGTTTTCGTTTTTGTTTTCGTTTTTGTTTTTGTTTTCCTTTTCGTTTTTGTTTTCGTTTTTGTTTTCGTTTTTGTTTTCGTTTTTGTTTTCGTTTTTGTTTTTGTTTTCGTTTTTGTTTTCGTTTTTGTTTTCGTTTTTGTTTTCGTTTTTGTTTTCGTTTTTGTTTTCGTGTTTGTTTTCGTTTTTGTTTTCGTTTTTGTTTTCGTTTTTGTTTTTGTTTTTGTCCTTGTTTCTGTCCTTGTCTTTGTCTTAATTGGTTTTTGTTTGTACGAGACTAAGTCCAGCGGCATAATGCTCTTCGATCGCACACGACCAAGTCCAGCGGCGTGTCGCTCCTAGGGCTGTTGCGAATACTTAAAAGTCCCTACGGTCAAAATCATTGGGTTGCGACTCACCTTTACGAGTTGCTCGCTCGCTGCGCTCGCTCGGAATGTTATAGCCTTACCTAAAACCAATCCACCTTGCGTTCGTTTTTCGAAAAGGCCGCGATTTTCCGATAATTTACAGACGCGCGGGATCGGTTTTGAGGTTAGGCTAGTTTTATAAGAGCGAGCGAAGCGAGCGAGAAGCTACATCAATTCCCGCGCTATAGTTATATATCAAATGTTCTTTACTAACAATTCTCACCGATCGAAAGAAAGTTTCTGATTTGATAGAAGAATAACAGATATGTTTCGCTAGGTACGCGATTCGTGCTGATCGATGTATCTCGATGATGTTTTTGTTTTCGTTTTTGTTTGCGTTTTTGTTTTCGTTTTTGTTTTCGTTTTTCTTTTCGTGTTTGTTTTCGTTTTTGTTTTCGTTTTTGTTTTCTTTTTTGTTTTCGTTTTTGTTTTCGTTTTTGTTTTCTTTTTTGTTTTCGTTTTCGTTTTCGTTTTTGTTTTTGTTTTCCTTTTCGTTTTTGTTTGTGTTTTTGTTTTCGTTTTTGTTTTCGTTTTTGTTTTCGTTTTTGTTTTCGTTTTTGTTTTCGTTTTTGTTTTCGTGTTTGTTTTCGTTTTTGTTTTCGTTTTTGTTTTCGTTTTTGTTTTCGTTTTTGTTTTCGTGTTTGTTTTCGTTTTTGTTTTCGTTTTCGTTTTCGTTTTTGTTTTCTTTTTTGTTTTCGTTTTTGTTTTCGTTTTTGTTTTCGTTTTTGTTTTCGTTTTTGTTTTCGTTTTTGTTTTCGTTTTTGTTTTCGTTTTTGTTTTCGTTTTTGTTTTCGATTTTGTTTTCGTTTTTGTTTTCGTTTTTGATTTCGTTTTCGTTTTTGTTTTCGTTTTTGTTTTCGTTTTTGTTTTCGTTTTTGTTTTTGTTTTCGTTTTTGTTTTCGTCTTTGTTTTTGTTTTCCTTTTCGTTTTTGTTTTCGTTTTTGTTTTCGTTTTTGTTTTTGTTTTCGTTTTTGTTTTCGTTTTTGTTTTCGTTTTTGTTTTCGTTTTTGTTTTCGTTTTTGTTTTTGTTTTTGTTTTTGTTTTTGTTTTTGTTTTCCTTTTCGTTTTTGTTTGTGTTTTTGTTTTCGTTTTTGTTTTCGTTTTTGTTTTCGTTGTTGTTTTCGTTTTTGTTTTCGTTTTTGTTTTCGTTTTTGTTTTCGTTTTTGTTTTCGTGTTTGTTTTCGTTTTTGTTTTCGTTTTTGTTTTCGTTTTTGTTTTCGTTTTTGTTTTCGTTTTTGTTTTCGTTTTTGTTTTCGTTTTTGTTTTCGTTTTTGTTTTCGTTTTTGTTTTCGTTTTTGTTTTCGTTTTTGTTTTCGTTTTTGTTTTCGTTTTTGTTTTCGTGTTTGTTTTCGTTTTTGTTTTCGTTTTTGTTTTCGTTTTTGTTTTCGTTTTTGTTTTCGTTTTTGTTTTCGTTTTTGTTTTTGTTTTCCTTTTCGTTTTTGTTTTCGTTTTTGTTTTCGTTTTTGTTTTCGTGTTTGTTTTCGTTTTTGTTTTCGTTTTTGTTTTCGTTTTTGTTTTTGTTTTCGTTTTTGTTTTTGTTTTTGTCCTTGTTTCTGTCCTTGTCTTTGTCTTAATTGGTTTTTGTTTGTACGAGACTAAGTCCAGCGGCATAATGCTCTTCGATCGCACACGACCAAGTCCAGCGGCGTGTCGCTCCTAGGGCTGTTGCGAATACTTAAAAGTCCCTACGGTCAAAATCATTGGGTTGCGACTCACCTTTACGAGTTGCTCGCTCGCTGCGCTCGCTCGGAATGTTATAGCCTTACCTAAAACCAATCCACCTTGCGTTCGTTTTTCGAAAAGACCGCGATTTTCCGATAATTTACAGACGCGCGGGATCGGTTTTGAGGTTAGGCTAGTTTTATAAGAGCGAGCGAAGCGAGCGAGAAGCTACATCAATTCCCGCGCTATAGTTATATATCAAATGTTCTTTACTAACAATTCTCACCGATCGAAAGAAAGTTTCTGATTTGATAGAAGAATAACAGATATGTTTCGCTAGGTACGCGATTCGTGCTGATCGATGTATCTCGATGATGTTTTTGTTTTCGTTTTTGTTTTCGTTTTTGTTTTCGTTTTTGTTTTCGTTTTTCTTTTCGTGTTTGTTTTCGTTTTTGTTTTCGTTTTTGTTTTCGTTTTTGTTTTCGTTTTTGTTTTCGTTTTTGTTTTCGTTTTTGTTTTCGTTTTTGTTTTCGTGTTTGTTTTCGTTTTTGTTTTCGTTTTTGTTTTCGTTTTTGTTTTTGTTTTCGTTTTTGTTTTTGTTTTTGTCCTTGTTTCTGTCCTTGTCTTTGTCTTAATTGGTTTTTGTTTGTACGAGACTAAGTCCAGCGGCATAATGCTCTTCGATCGCACACGACCAAGTCCAGCGGCGTGTCGCTCCTAGGGCTGTTGCGAATACTTAAAAGTCCCTACGGTCAAAATCATTGGGTTGCGACTCACCTTTACGAGTTGCTCGCTCGCTGCGCTCGCTCGGAATGTTATAGCCTTACCTAAAACCAATCCACCTTGCGTTCGTTTTTCGAAAAGACCGCGATTTTCCGATAATTTACAGACGCGCGGGATCGGTTTTGAGGTTAGGCTAGTTTTATAAGAGCGAGCGAAGCGAGCGAGAAGCTGCATCAATTCCCGCGCTATAGTTATATATCAAATGTTCTTTACTAACAATTCTCACCGATCGAAAGAAAGTTTCTGATTTGATAGAAGAATAACACATATGTTTCGCTAGGTACGCGATTCGTGCTGATCGATGTATCTCGATGATGTTTTTGTTTTCGTTTTTGTTTGCGTTTTTGTTTTCGTTTTTGTTTTCGTTTTTCTTTTCGTGTTTGTTTTCGTTTTTGTTTTCGTTTTTGTTTTCTTTTTTGTTTTCGTTTTTGTTTTCGTTTTTGTTTTCTTTTTTGTTTTCGTTTTTGTTTTCGTTTTTGTTTTCGTTTTTGTTTTTGTTTTCGTTTTTGTTTTCGTTTTTGTTTTTGTTTTCCTTTTCGTTTTTGTTTTCGTTTTTGTTTTCGTTTTTGTTTTCGTTTTTGTTTTCGTTTTTGTTTTTGTTTTCGTTTTTGTTTTCGTTTTTGTTTTCGTTTTTGTTTTCGTTTTTGTTTTCGTTTTTGTTTTCGTGTTTGTTTTCGTTTTTGTTTTCGTTTTTGTTTTCGTTTTTGTTTTTGTTTTCGTTTTTGTTTTTGTTTTTGTCCTTGTTTCTGTCCTTGTCTTTGTCTTAATTGGTTTTTGTTTGTACGAGACTAAGTCCAGCGGCATAATGCTCTTCGATCGCACACGACCAAGTCCAGCGGCGTGTCGCTCCTAGGGCTGTTGCGAATACTTAAAAGTCCCTACGGTCAAAATCATTGGGTTGCGACTCACCTTTACGAGTTGCTCGCTCGCTGCGCTCGCTCGGAATGTTATAGCCTTACCTAAAACCAATCCACCTTGCGTTCGTTTTTCGAAAAGGCCGCGATTTTCCGATAATTTACAGACGCGCGGGATCGGTTTTGAGGTTAGGCTAGTTTTATAAGAGCGAGCGAAGCGAGCGAGAAGCTACATCAATTCCCGCGCTATAGTTATATATCAAATGTTCTTTACTAACAATTCTCACCGATCGAAAGAAAGTTTCTGATTTGATAGAAGAATAACAGATATGTTTCGCTAGGTACGCGATTCGTGCTGATCGATGTATCTCGATGATGTTTTTGTTTTCGTTTTTGTTTGCGTTTTTGTTTTCGTTTTTGTTTTCGTTTTTCTTTTCGTGTTTGTTTTCGTTTTTGTTTTCGTTTTTGTTTTCTTTTTTGTTTTCGTTTTTGTTTTCGTTTTTGTTTTCTTTTTTGTTTTCGTTTTTGTTTTCGTTTTTGTTTTTGTTTTCCTTTTCGTTTTTGTTTGTGTTTTTGTTTTCGTTTTTGTTTTCGTTTTTGTTTTCGTTTTTGTTTTCGTTTTTGTTTTCGTTTTTGTTTTCGTGTTTGTTTTCGTTTTTGTTTTCGTTTTTGTTTTCGTTTTTGTTTTCGTTTTTGTTTTCGTGTTTGTTTTCGTTTTTGTTTTCGTTTTCGTTTTCGTTTTTGTTTTCTTTTTTGTTTTCGTTTTTGTTTTCGTTTTTGTTTTCGTTTTTGTTTTCGTTTTTGTTTTCGTTTTTGTTTTCGTTTTTGTTTTCGTTTTTGTTTTCGTTTTTGTTTTCGATTTTGTTTTCGTTTTTGTTTTCGTTTTTGATTTCGTTTTCGTTTTTGTTTTCGTTTTTGTTTTCGTTTTTGTTTTCGTTTTTGTTTTTGTTTTCGTTTTTGTTTTCGTCTTTGTTTTTGTTTTCCTTTTCGTTTTTGTTTTCGTTTTTGTTTTCGTTTTTGTTTTTGTTTTCGTTTTTGTTTTCGTGTTTGTTTTCGTTTTTGTTTTCGTTTTTGTTTT
>NW_026869732.1:0-60000 GCF_905332965.1 Bombus pascuorum | reverse complement strand
TTTGTTTTCGTTTTTGTTTTCGTTTTTGTTTTCGTTTTTGTTTTCGTTTTTGTTTTCGTTTTTGTTTTCGTTTTTGTTTTCGTGTTTGTTTTCGTTTTTGTTTTCGTTTTTGTTTTCGTTTTTGTTTTTGTTTTCGTTTTTGTTTTCGTTTTTGTTTTCGTTTTTGTTTTCGTTTTTGTTTTCGTTTTTGTTTTCTTTTTCGTTTTCGTTTTTGTTTTCGTTTTTGTTTTTGTTTTCGTTTTTGTTTTCGTTTTTGTTTTCGTTTTTGTTTTCGTTTTTGTTTTCGTGTTTGTTTTCGTTTTTGTTTTCGTTTTTGTTTTCGTTTTTGTTTTTGTTTTCGTTTTTGTTTTTGTTTTTGTCCTTGTTTCTGTCCTTGTCTTTGTCTTAATTGGTTTTTGTTTGTACGAGACTAAGTCCAGCGGCATAATGCTCTTCGATCGCACACGACCAAGTCCAGCGGCGTGTCGCTCCTAGGGCTGTTGCGAATACTTAAAAGTCCCTACGGTCAAAATCATTGGGTTGCGACTCACCTTTACGAGTTGCTCGCTCGCTGCGCTCGCTCGGAATGTTATAGCCTTACCTAAAACCAATCCACCTTGCGTTCGTTTTTCGAAAAGACCGCGATTTTCCGATAATTTACAGACGCGCGGGATCGGTTTTGAGGTTAGGCTAGTTTTATAAGAGCGAGCGAAGCGAGCGAGAAGCTACATCAATTCCCGCGCTATAGTTATATATCAAATGTTCTTTACTAACAATTCTCACCGATCGAAAGAAAGTTTCTGATTTGATAGAAGAATAACAGATATGTTTCGCTAGGTACGCGATTCGTGCTGATCGATGTATCTCGATGATGTTTTTGTTTTCGTTTTTGTTTGCGTTTTTGTTTTCGTTTTTGTTTTCGTTTTTCTTTTCGTGTTTGTTTTCGTTTTTGTTTTCGTTTTTGTTTTCTTTTTTGTTTTCGTTTTTGTTTTCGTTTTTGTTTTCTTTTTTGTTTTCGTTTTTGTTTTCGTTTTTGTTTTCGTTTTTGTTTTCGTTTTTGTTTTCGTTTTTGTTTTCGTTTTTGTTTTCGTTTTTCTTTTCGTTTTTGTTTTCGTTTTTGTTTTCGTTTTTGTTTTCTTTTTTGTTTTCGTTTTTGTTTTCGTTTTTGTTTTCTTTTTTGTTTTCGTTTTTGTTTTCGTTTTTGTTTTCGTTTTTGTTTTCGTTTTTGTTTTCGTTTTTGTTTTCGTTTTTGTTTGCGTTTTTGTTTTCGTTTTTGTTTTCGTTTTTCTTTTCGTGTTTGTTTTCGTTTTTGTTTTCGTTTTTGTTTTCTTTTTTGTTTTCGTTTTTGTTTTCGTTTTTGTTTTCGTTTTTGTTTTCGTTTTTGTTTTCGTTTTTGTTTTCGTTTTTGTTTTCGTTTTTGTTTTCGTTTTTGTTTTCGTTTTTGTTTTCGTTTTTGTTTTCGTTTTTGTTTTCGTGTTTGTTTTCGTTTTTGTTTTCGTTTTTGTTTTCGTTTTTGTTTTTGTTTTCGTTTTTGTTTTCGTTTTTGTTTTCGTTTTTGTTTTCGTTTTTGTTTTCGTTTTTGTTTTCTTTTTCGTTTTCGTTTTTGTTTTCGTTTTTGTTTTTGTTTTCGTTTTTGTTTTCGTTTTTGTTTTCGTTTTTGTTTTCGTTTTTGTTTTCGTTTTTGTTTTCGTTTTTGTTTTCGTTTTTGATTTCGTTTTTGTTTTCGTTTTTGTTTTCGTTTTTGTTTTCGTTTTTGTTTTCGTTTTTGTTTTCGTTTTTGTTTTCGTTTTTGTTTTCGTGTTTGTTTTCGTTTTTGTTTTCGTTTTTGTTTTCGTTTTTGTTTTTGTTTTCGTTTTTGTTTTTGTTTTTGTCCTTGTTTCTGTCCTTGTCTTTGTCTTAATTGGTTTTTGTTTGTACGAGACTAAGTCCAGCGGCATAATGCTCTTCGATCGCACACGACCAAGTCCAGCGGCGTGTCGCTCCTAGGGCTGTTGCGAATACTTAAAAGTCCCTACGGTCAAAATCATTGGGTTGCGACTCACCTTTACGAGTTGCTCGCTCGCTGCGCTCGCTCGGAATGTTATAGCCTTACCTAAAACCAATCCACCTTGCGTTCGTTTTTCGAAAAGACCGCGATTTTCCGATAATATACAGACGCGCGGGATCGGTTTTGAGGTTAGGCTAGTTTTATAAGAGCGAGCGAAGCGAGCGAGAAGCTACATCAATTCCCGCGCTATAGTTATATATCAAATGTTCTTTACTAACAATTCTCACCGATCGAAAGAAAGTTTCTGATGTGATAGAAGAATAACAGATATGTTTCGCTAGGTACGCGATTCGTGCTGATCGATGTATCTCGATGATGTTGTTGTTTTCGTTTTTGTTTTCGTTTTTGTTTTCGTTTTTGTTTTCGTTTTTGATTTCGTTTTTGTTTTCGTTTTTGTTTTCGTTTTTGTTTTCGTTTTTGTTTTCGTTTTTGTTTTCGTTTTTGTTTTCGTTTTTGTTTTCGTGTTTGTTTTCGTTTTTGTTTTCGTTTTCGTTTTCGTTTTTGTTTTCGTTTTTGATTTCGTTTTTGTTTTCGTTTTTGTTTTCGTTTTTGTTTTCGTTTTTGTTTTCGTTTTTGTTTTCGTTTTTGTTTTCGTTTTTGTTTTCGTTTTTGTTTTCGTGTTTGTTTTCGTTTTTGTTTTCGTTTTTGTTTTCGTTTTTGTTTTCGTTTTTGTTTTCGTTTTTGTTTTCGTTTTTGTTTTCGTTTTTGTTTTCGTTTTTGATTTCGTTTTTGTTTTCGTTTTTGTTTTCGTTTTTGTTTTCGTTTTTGTTTTCGTTTTTGATTTCGTTTTTGTTTTCGTTTTTGTTTTCGTTTTTGTTTTCGTTTTTGTTTTCGTTTTTGTTTTCGTTTTTGTTTTCGTTTTTGTTTTCGTGTTTGTTTTCGTTTTTGTTTTCGTTTTTGTTTTCGTTTTTGTTTTTGTTTTCGTTTTTGTTTTTGTTTTTGTCCTTGTTTCTGTCCTTGTCTTTGTCTTAATTGGTTTTTGTTTGTACGAGACTAAGTCCAGCGGCATAATGCTCTTCGATCGCACACGACCAAGTCCAGCGGCGTGTCGCTCCTAGGGCTGTTGCGAATACTTAAAAGTCCCTACGGTCAAAATCATTGGGTTGCGACTCACCTTTACGAGTTGCTCGCTCGCTGCGCTCGCTCGGAATGTTATAGCCTTACCTAAAACCAATCCACCTTGCGTTCGTTTTTCGAAAAGACCGCGATTTTCCGATAATTTACAGACGCGCGGGATCGGTTTTGAGGTTAGGCTAGTTTTATAAGAGCGAGCGAAGCGAGCGAGAAGCTACATCAATTCCCGCGCTATAGTTATATATCAAATGTTCTTTACTAACAATTCTCACCGATCGAAAGAAAGTTTCTGATTTGATAGAAGAATAACAGATATGTTTCGCTAGGTACGCGATTCGTGCTGATCGATGTATCTCGATGATGTTGTTGTTTTCGTTTTTGTTTTCGTTTTTGTTTTCGTTTTTGTTTTCGTTTTTGTTTTCGTTTTTGTTTTCGTTTTTGTTTTCGTTTTTGTTTTCGTGTTTGTTTTCGTTTTTGTTTTCGTTTTTGTTTTCGTTTTTGTTTTCGTTTTTGTTTTCGTGTTTGTTTTCGTTTTTGTTTTCGTTTTCGTTTTCGTTTTTGTTTTCTTTTTTGTTTTCGTTTTTGTTTTCGTTTTTGTTTTCGTTTTTGTTTTCGTTTTTGTTTTCGTTTTTGTTTTCGTTTTCGTTTTCGTTTTCGTTTTCGTTTTCGTTTTCGTTTTCGTTTTCGTTTTCGTTTTCGTTTTCGTTTTCGTTTTCGTTTTCGTTTTCGTTTTCGTTTTCGTTTTCGTTTTCGTTTTCGTTTTCGTTTTCGTTTTCGTTTTCGTTTTCGTTTTCGTTTTCGTTTTCGTTTTCGTTTTCGTTTTCGTTTTCGTTTTCGTTTTCGTTTTCGTTTTCGTTTTCGTTTTCGTTTTCGTTTTCGTTTTCGTTTTTGTTTTCGTTTTTGTTTTCGTTTTTGTTTTCGTTTTTGTTTTCGTTTTTGTTTTCGTTTTTGTTTTCGTTTTTGTTTTCGTTTTTGTTTTCGTTTTTGTTTTCGTTTTTGTTTTCGTGTTTGTTTTCGTTTTTGTTTTCGTTTTTGTTTTCGTTTTTGTTTTTGTTTTCGTTTTTGTTTTTGTTTTTGTCCTTGTTTCTGTCCTTGTCTTTGTCTTAATTGGTTTTTGTTTGTACGAGACTAAGTCCAGCGGCATAATGCTCTTCGATCGCACACGACCAAGTCCAGCGGCGTGTCGCTCCTAGGGCTGTTGCGAATACTTAAAAGTCCCTACGGTCAAAATCATTGGGTTGCGACTCACCTTTACGAGTTGCTCGCTCGCTGCGCTCGCTCGGAATGTTATAGCCTTACCTAAAACCAATCCACCTTGCGTTCGTTTTTCGAAAAGACCGCGATTTTCCGATAATTTACAGACGCGCGGGATCGATTTTGAGGTTAGGCTAGTTTTATAAGAGCGAGCGAAGCGAGCGAGAAGCTACATCAATTCCCGCGCTATAGTTATATATCAAATGTTCTTTACTAACAATTCTCACCGATCGAAAGAAAGTTTCTGATTTGATAGAAGAATAACAGATATGTTTCGCTAGGTACGCGATTCGTGCTGATCGATGTATCTCGATGATGTTTTTGTTTTCGTTTTTGTTTTCGTTTTTGTTTTCGTTTTTCTTTTCGTGTTTGTTTTCGTTTTTGTTTTCGTTTTTGTTTTCTTTTTTGTTTTCGTTTTTGTTTTCGTTTTTGTTTTCTTTTTTGTTTTCGTTTTTGTTTTCGTTTTTGTTTTCGTGTTTGTTTTCGTTTTTGTTTTCGTTTTTGTTTTCGTTTTTGTTTTTGTTTTCGTTTTTGTTTTTGTTTTTGTCCTTGTTTCTGTCCTTGTCTTTGTCTTAATTGGTTTTTGTTTGTACGAGACTAAGTCCAGCGGCATAATGCTCTTCGATCGCACACGACCAAGTCCAGCGGCGTGTCGCTCCTAGGGCTGTTGCGAATACTTAAAAGTCCCTACGGTCAAAATCATTGGGTTGCGACTCACCTTTACGAGTTGCTCGCTCGCTGCGCTCGCTCGGAATGTTATAGCCTTACCTAAAACCAATCCACCTTGCGTTCGTTTTTCGAAAAGACCGCGATTTTCCGATAATTTACAGACGCGCGGGATCGGTTTTGAGGTTAGGCTAGTTTTATAAGAGCGAGCGAAGCGAGCACGAAGCTACATCAATTCCCGCGCTATAGTTATATATCAAATGTTCTTTACTAACAATTCTCACCGATCGAAAGAAAGTTTCTGATTTGATAGAAGAATAACAGATATGTTTCGCTAGGTACGCGATTCGTGCTGATCGATGTATCTCGATGATGTTTTTGTTTTCGTTTTTGTTTGCGTTTTTGTTTTCGTTTTTGTTTTCGTTTTTCTTTTCGTGTTTGTTTTCGTTTTTGTTTTCGTTTTTGTTTTCTTTTTTGTTTTCGTTTTTGTTTTCGTTTTTGTTTTCTTTTTTGTTTTCGTTTTTGTTTTCGTTTTTGTTTTCGTTTTTGTTTTCGTTTTTGTTTTCGTTTTTGTTTTCGTTTTTGTTTTCGTTTTTCTTTTCGTTTTTGTTTTCGTTTTTGTTTTCGTTTTTGTTTTCTTTTTTGTTTTCGTTTTTGTTTTCGTTTTTGTTTTCTTTTTTGTTTTCGTTTTTGTTTTCGTTTTTGTTTTCGTTTTTGTTTTCGTTTTTGTTTTCGTTTTTGTTTTCGTTTTTGTTTGCGTTTTTGTTTTCGTTTTTGTTTTCGTTTTTCTTTTCGTGTTTGTTTTCGTTTTTGTTTTCGTTTTTGTTTTCTTTTTTGTTTTCGTTTTTGTTTTCGTTTTTGTTTTCTTTTTTGTTTTCGTTTTTGTTTTCGTTTTTGTTTTCGTTTTTGTTTTCGTTTTTGTTTTCGTTTTTGTTTTCGTTTTTGTTTTCGTTTTTGTTTTCGTTTTTGTTTTCGTTTTTGTTTTTGTTTTTGTTTTCGTTTTTGTTTTCGTTTTTGTTTTCGTTTTTGTTTTCGTTTTTGTTTTCGTTTTTGTTTTCGTTTTTGTTTTTGTTTTCGTTTTTGTTTTCGTTTTTGTTTTTGTTTTCCTTTTCGTTTTTGTTTTCGTTTTTGTTTTCGTTTTTGTTTTCGTGTTTGTTTTCGTTTTTGTTTTCGTTTTTGTTTTCGTTTTTGTTTTTGTTTTCGTTTTTGTTTTTGTTTTTGTCCTTGTTTCTGTCCTTGTCTTTGTCTTAATTGGTTTTTGTTTGTACGAGACTAAGTCCAGCGGCATAATGCTCTTCGATCGCACACGACCAAGTCCAGCGGCGTGTCGCTCCTAGGGCTGTTGCGAATACTTAAAAGTCCCTACGGTCAAAATCATTGGGTTGCGACTCACCTTTACGAGTTGCTCGCTCGCTGCGCTCGCTCGGAATGTTATAGCCTTACCTAAAACCAATCCACCTTGCGTTCGTTTTTCGAAAAGACCGCGATTTTCCGACAATTTACAGACGCGCGGTATCGGTTTTGAGGTTAGGCTAGTTTTATAAGAGCGAGCGAAGCGAGCGAGAAGCTACATCAATTCCCGCGCTATAGTTATATATCAAATGTTCTTTACTAACAATTCTCACCGATCGAAAGAAAGTTTCTGATTTGATAGAAGAATAACAGATATGTTTCGCTAGGTACGCGATTCGTGCTGATCGATGTATCTCGATGATGTTTTTGTTTTCGTTTTTGTTTTCGTTTTTGTTTTCGTTTTTGTTTTCGTTTTTGTTTTCGTTTTTGTTTTCGTTTTTGTTTTCTTTTTCGTTTTCGTGTTTGTTTTTGTTTTCGTTTTTGTTTTCGTTTTTGTTTTCGTTTTTGTTTTCGTTTTTGTTTTCGTTTTTGATTTCGTTTTTGTTTTCGTTTTTGTTTTCGTTTTTGTTTTCGTTTTTGTTTTCGTTTTTGTTTTCGTTTTTGTTTTCGTTTTTGTTTTCGTGTTTGTTTTCGTTTTTGTTTTCGTTTTTGTTTTCGTTTTTGTTTTCGTTTTTGTTTTCGTTTTTGTTTTCGTTTTTGTTTTCGTTTTTGTTTTCGTTTTTCTTTTCGTTTTTGTTTTCGTTTTTGTTTTCGTTTTTGTTTTCTTTTTTGTTTTCGTTTTTGTTTTCGTTTTTGTTTTCTTTTTTGTTTTCGTTTTTGTTTTCGTTTTTGTTTTCGTTTTTGTTTTCGTTTTTGTTTTCGTTTTTGTTTTCGTTTTTGTTTGCGTTTTTGTTTTCGTTTTTGTTTTCGTTTTTCTTTTCGTGTTTGTTTTCGTTTTTGTTTTCGTTTTTGTTTTCTTTTTTGTTTTCGTTTTTGTTTTCGTTTTTGTTTTCTTTTTTGTTTTCGTGTTTGTTTTCGTTTTTGTTTTCGTTTTTGTTTTCGTTTTTGTTTTCGTTTTTGTTTTCGTTTTTGTTTTCGTTTTTGTTTTCGTTTTTGTTTTCGTTTTTGATTTCGTTTTTGTTTTCGTTTTTGTTTTCGTTTTTGTTTTCGTTTTTGTTTTCGTTTTTGTTTTCGTTTTTGTTTTCGTTTTTGTTTTCGTGTTTGTTTTCGTTTTTGTTTTCGTTTTTGTTTTCGTTTTTGTTTTCGTTTTTGTTTTCGTTTTTGTTTTCGTGTTTGTTTTCGTTTTTGTTTTCGTTTTTGTTTTCGTTTTTGTTTTCTTTTTTGTTTTCGTTTTTGTTTTCGTTTTTGTTTTCGTTTTTGTTTTCGTTTTTGTTTTCGTTTTTGATTTCGTTTTTGTTTTCGTTTTTGTTTTCGTTTTTGTTTTCGTTTTTGTTTTCGTTTTTGTTTTCGTTTTTGTTTTCGTTTTTGTTTTCGTGTTTGTTTTCGTTTTTGTTTTCGTTTTTGTTTTCGTTTTTGTTTTCGTTTTTGTTTTCGTGTTTGTTTTCGTTTTTGTTTTCGTTTTTGTTTTCGTTTTTGTTTTCGTTTTTGTTTTCGTGTTTGTTTTCGTTTTTGTTTTCGTTTTCGTTTTCGTTTTTGTTTTCTTTTTTGTTTTCGTTTTTGTTTTCGTTTTTGTTTTCGTTTTTGTTTTCGTTTTTGTTTTCGTTTTTGTTTTCGTTTTTGTTTTCGTTTTTGTTTTCGTTTTTGTTTTCGTTTTTGATTTCGTTTTTGTTTTCGTTTTTGTTTTCGTTTTTGTTTTCGTTTTTGTTTTCGTTTTTGTTTTCGTTTTTGTTTTCGTTTTTGTTTTCGTGTTTGTTTTCGTTTTTGTTTTCGTTTTTGTTTTCGTTTTTGTTTTTGTTTTCGTTTTTGTTTTTGTTTTTGTCCTTGTTTCTGTCCTTGTCTTTGTCTTAATTGGTTTTTGTTTGTACGAGACTAAGTCCAGCGGCATAATGCTCTTCGATCGCACACGACCAAGTCCAGCGGCGTGTCGCTCCTAGGGCTGTTGCGAATACTTAAAAGTCCCTACGGTCAAAATCATTGGGTTGCGACTCACCTTTACGAGTTGCTCGCTCGCTGCGCTCGCTCGGAATGTTATAGCCTTACCTAAAACCAATCCACCTTGCGTTCGTTTTTTGAAAAGACCGCGATTTTCCGATAATATACAGACGCGCGGGATCGGTTTTGAGGTTAGGCTAGTTTTATAAGTGCGAGCGAAGCGAGCGAGAAGCTACATCAATTCCCGCGCTATAGTTATATATCAAATGTTCTTTACTAACAATTCTCACCGATCGAAAGAAAGTTTCTGATTTGATAGAAGAATAACAGATATGTTTCGCTAGGTACGCGATTCGTGCTGATCGATGTATCTCGATGATGTTGTTGTTTTCGTTTTTGTTTTCGTTTTTGTTTTCGTTTTTGTTTTCGTTTTTCTTTTCGTGTTTGTTTTCGTTTTTGTTTTCGTTTTTGTTTTCTTTTTTGTTTTCGTTTTTGTTTTCGTTTTTTTTTTTTTTTTTTTCGTTTTTGTTTTCGTTTTTGTTTTCGTTTTTGTTTTCGTTTTTGTTTTCGTTTTTGTTTTCGTTTTTGTTTTCGTTTTTGTTTTCGTTTTTGTTTTTGTTTTCGTTTTTGTTTTCGTTTTTGTTTTCGTTTTTGTTTTCGTGTTTGTTTTCGTTTTTGTTTTCGTTTTTGTTTTCTTTTTTGTTTTCGTTTTTGTTTTCGTTTTTGTTTTCGTTTTTGTTTTCGTTTTTGATTTCGTTTTTGTTTTCGTTTTTGTTTTCGTTTTTGTTTTCGTTTTTGTTTTCGTTTTTGTTTTCGTTTTTGTTTTCGTTTTTGTTTTCGTTTTTGTTTTCGTGTTTGTTTTCGTTTTTGTTTTCGTTTTTGTTTTCGTTTTTGTTTTCGTTTTTGTTTTCGTTTTTGTTTTCGTTTTTGTTTTCGTTTTTGTTTTCGTTTTTGTTTTCGTTTTTGTTTTCGTTTTTGTTTTCGTTTTTGTTTTCGTTTTTGTTTTTGTTTTCGTTTTTGTTTTCGTTTTTGTTTTCGTTTTTGTTTTCGTTTTTGTTTTCGTTTTTGTTTTCGTTTTTGTTTTCGTTTTTGTTTTCGTTTTTGTTTTTGTTTTCGTTTTTGTTTTTGTTTTCCTTTTCGTTTTTGTTTGTGTTTTTGTTTTCGTTTTTGTTTTCGTTTTTGTTTTCGTTTTTGTTTTCGTTTTTGTTTTCGTTTTTGTTTTCGTGTTTGTTTTCGTTTTTGTTTTCGTTTTTGTTTTCGTTTTTGTTTTTGTTTTCGTTTTTGTTTTCGTTTTTGTTTTTGTTTTCCTTTTCGTTTTTGTTTGTGTTTTTGTTTTTGTCCTTGTTTCTGTCCTTGTCTTTGTCTTAATTGGTTTTTGTTTGTACGAGACTAAGTCCAGCGGCATAATGCTCTTCGATCGCACACGACCAAGTCCAGCGGCGTGTCGCTCCTAGGGCTGTTGCGAATACTTAAAAGTCCCTACGGTCAAAATCATTGGGTTGCGACTCACCTTTACGAGTTGCTCGCTCGCTGCGCTCGCTCGGAATGTTATAGCCTTACCTAAAACCAATCCACCTTGCGTTCGTTTTTCGAAAAGACCGCGATTTTCCGATAATTTACAGACGCGCGGGATCGGTTTTGAGGTTAGGCTAGTTTTATAAGAGCGAGCGAAGCGAGCGAGAAGCTACATCAATTCCCGCGCTATAGTTATATATCAAATGTTCTTTACTAACAATTCTCACCGATCGAAAGAAAGTTTCTGATTTGATAGAAGAATAACAGATATGTTTCGCTAGGTACGCGATTCGTGCTGATCGATGTATCTCGATGATGTTTTTGTTTTCGTTTTTGTTTTCGTTTTTGTTTTCGTTTTTGTTTTCGTTTTTCTTTTCGTGTTTGTTTTCGTTTTTGTTTTCGTTTTTGTTTTCTTTTTTGTTTTTGTGTTTGTTTTTGTTTTCGTTTTTGTTTTCGTTTTTGTTTTTGTTTTCCTTTTCGTTTTTGTTTGTGTTTTTGTTTTCGTTTTTGTTTTCGTTTTTGTTTTCGTTTTTGTTTTCGTTTTTGTTTTCGTTTTTGTTTTCGTGTTTGTTTTCGTTTTTGTTTTCGTTTTTGTTTTCGTTTTTGTTTTTGTTTTCGTTTTTGTTTTCGTTTTTGTTTTTGTTTTCCTTTTCGTTTTTGTTTGTGTTTTTGTTTTTGTCCTTGTTTCTGTCCTTGTCTTTGTCTTAATTGGTTTTTGTTTGTACGAGACTAAGTCCAGCGGCATAATGCTCTTCGATCGCACACGACCAAGTCCAGCGGCGTGTCGCTCCTAGGGCTGTTGCGAATACTTAAAAGTCCCTACGGTCAAAATCATTGGGTTGCGACTCACCTTTACGAGTTGCTCGCTCGCTGCGCTCGCTCGGAATGTTATAGCCTTACCTAAAACCAATCCACCTTGCGTTCGTTTTTCGAAAAGACCGCGATTTTCCGATAATTTACAGACGCGCGGGATCGGTTTTGAGGTTAGGCTAGTTTTATAAGAGCGAGCGAAGCGAGCGAGAAGCTACATCAATTCCCGCGCTATAGTTATATATCAAATGTTCTTTACTAACAATTCTCACCGATCGAAAGAAAGTTTCTGATTTGATAGAAGAATAACAGATATGTTTCGCTAGGTACGCGATTCGTGCTGATCGATGTATCTCGATGATGTTTTTGTTTTCGTTTTTGTTTTCGTTTTTGTTTTCGTTTTTGTTTTCGTTTTTCTTTTCGTGTTTGTTTTCGTTTTTGTTTTCGTTTTTGTTTTCTTTTTTGTTTTCGTTTTTGTTTTTGTTTTCGTTTTTGTTTTCGTTTTTGTTTTTGTTTTCCTTTTCGTTTTTGTTTGTGTTTTTGTTTTCGTTTTTGTTTTCGTTTTTGTTTTCGTTTTTGTTTTCGTTTTTGTTTTCGTTTTTGTTTTCGTGTTTGTTTTCGTTTTTGTTTTCGTTTTTGTTTTCGTTTTTGTTTTTGTTTTCGTTTTTGTTTTCGTTTTTGTTTTTGTTTTCCTTTTCGTTTTTGTTTGTGTTTTTGTTTTTGTCCTTGTTTCTGTCCTTGTCTTTGTCTTAATTGGTTTTTGTTTGTACGAGACTAAGTCCAGCGGCATAATGCTCTTCGATCGCACACGACCAAGTCCAGCGGCGTGTCGCTCCTAGGGCTGTTGCGAATACTTAAAAGTCCCTACGGTCAAAATCATTGGGTTGCGACTCACCTTTACGAGTTGCTCGCTCGCTGCGCTCGCTCGGAATGTTATAGCCTTACCTAAAACCAATCCACCTTGCGTTCGTTTTTCGAAAAGACCGCGATTTTCCGATAATTTACAGACGCGCGGGATCGGTTTTGAGGTTAGGCTAGTTTTATAAGAGCGAGCGAAGCGAGCGAGAAGCTACATCAATTCCCGCGCTATAGTTATATATCAAATGTTCTTTACTAACAATTCTCACCGATCGAAAGAAAGTTTCTGATTTGATAGAAGAATAACAGATATGTTTCGCTAGGTACGCGATTCGTGCTGATCGATGTATCTCGATGATGTTTTTGTTTTCGTTTTTGTTTTCGTTTTTGTTTTCGTTTTTGTTTTCGTTTTTGTTTTTGTTTTCGTTTTTGTTTTCGTTTTTGTTTTCGTTTTTGTTTTCGTTTTTGTTTTTGTTTTCGTTTTTGTTTTCGTTTTTGTTTTTGTTTTCCTTTTCGTTTTTGTTTGTGTTTTTGTTTTCGTTTTTGTTTTCGTTTTTGTTTTCGTTTTTGTTTTCGTTTTTGTTTTCGTGTTTGTTTTCGTTTTTGTTTTCGTTTTTGTTTTCGTTTTTGTTTTCGTTTTTGTTTTCGTTTTTGTTTTCGTTTTTGTTTTCGTTTTTGTTTTCGTTTTTGATTTCGTTTTCGTTTTTGTTTTCGTTTTTGTTTTCGTTTTTGTTTTCGTTTTTGTTTTTGTTTTCGTTTTTGTTTTCGTCTTTGTTTTTGTTTTCCTTTTCGTTTTTGTTTTCGTTTTTGTTTTCGTTTTTGTTTTTGTTTTCGTTTTTGTTTTCGTGTTTGTTTTCGTTTTTGTTTTCGTTTTTGTTTTCGTTTTTGTTTTTGTTTTTGTTTTTGTTTTTGTTTTCCTTTTCGTTTTTGTTTGTGTTTTTGTTTACGTTTTTGTTTTCGTTTTTGTTTTCGTTTTTGTTTTCGTTTTTGTTTTCGTTTTTGTTTTCGTTTTTGTTTTCGTTTTTGTTTTCGTTTTTGTTTTCGTTTTTGTTTTCGTTTTTGTTTTCGTGTTTGTTTTCGTTTTTGTTTTCGTTTTTGTTTTCGTTTTTGTTTTCGTTTTTGTTTTCGTTTTTGTTTTCGTTTTTGTTTTCGTTTTTGTTTTCGTTTTTGTTTTCGTTTTTGTTTTCGTGTTTGTTTTCGTTTTTGTTTTCGTTTTTGTTTTCGTTTTTGTTTTTGTTTTCGTTTTTGTTTTCGTTTTTGTTTTCGTTTTTGTTTTTGTTTTCGTTTTTGTTTTCGTTTTTGTTTTCGTTTTTGTTTTCGTTTTTGTTTTCGTTTTTGTTTTCTTTTTTGTTTTCGTTTTTGTTTTCGTTTTCGTTTTCGTTTTTGTTTTCTTTTTTGTTTTCGTTTTTGTTTTCGTTTTTGTTTTCGTTTTTGTTTTCGTTTTTGTTTTCGTTTTTGTTTTCGTTTTTGTTTTCGTTTTTGTTTTCGTTTTTGTTTTCGTTTTTGTTTTCGTTTTTGTTTTCGTTTTTGTTTTCGTTTTTGTTTTCGTTTTTGTTTTCGTGTTTGTTTTCGTTTTTGTTTTCGTTTTTGTTTTCGTTTTCGTTTTTGTTTTCGTTTTTGTTTTCGTTTTTGTTTTCGTGTTTGTTTTCGTTTTTGTTTTCGTTTTCGTTTTCGTTTTTGTTTTCTTTTTTGTTTTCGTTTTTGTTTTCGTTTTTGTTTTCGTTTTTGTTTTCGTTTTTGTTTTCGTTTTTGTTTTCGTTTTTGTTTTCGGTTTTGTTTTCGTTTTTGTTTTCGTTTTTGTTTTCGTTTTTGTTTTCGTTTTTGTTTTCGTTTTTGTTTTCGTTTTTGTTTTCGTTTTTGTTTTCGTTTTTGTTTTCGTTTTTGTTTTCGTGTTTGTTTTCGTTTTTGTTTTCGTTTTTGTTTTCGTTTTTGTTTTTGTTTTCGTTTTTGTTTTTGTTTTTGTCCTTGTTTCTGTCCTTGTCTTTGTCTTAATTGGTTTTTGTTTGTACGAGACTAAGTCCAGCGGCATAATGCTCTTCGATCGCACACGACCAAGTCCAGCGGCGTGTCGCTCCTAGGGCTGTTGCGAATACTTAAAAGTCCCTACGGTCAAAATCATTGGGTTGCGACTCACCTTTACGAGTTGCTCGCTCGCTGCGCTCGCTCGGAATGTTATAGCCTTAAATAAAACCAATCCACCTTGCGTTCGTTTTTCGAAAAGACCGCGATTTTCCGATAATTTACAGACGCGCGGGATCGGTTTTGAGGTTAGGCTAGTTTTATAAGAGCGAGCGAAGCGAGCGAGAAGCTACATCAATTCCCGCGCTATAGTTATATATCAAATGTTCTTTACTAACAATTCTCACCGATCGAAAGAAAGTTTCTGATTTGATAGAAGAATAACAGATATGTTTCGCTAGGTACGCGATTCGTGCTGATCGATGTATCTCGATGATGTTGTTGTTTTCGTTTTTGTTTTCGTTTTTGTTTTCGTTTTTGTTTTCGTGTTTGTTTTCGTTTTTGTTTTCGTTTTTGTTTTCGTGTTTGTTTTCGTTTTTGTTTTCGTTTTTGTTTTCGTTTTTGTTTTTGTTTTCGTTTTTGTTTTCGTTTTTGTTTTCGTTTTTGTTTTTGTTTTCGTTTTTGTTTTCGTTTTTGTTTTCGTTTTTGTTTTCGTTTTTGTTTTCGTTTTTGTTTTCTTTTTTGTTTTCGTTTTTGTTTTCGTTTTTGTTTTCGTTTTTGTTTTCGTTTTTGTTTTCGTTTTTGTTTTCGTTTTTGTTTTCGTTTTTGTTTTCGTTTTTGTTTTCGTTTTTGATTTCGTTTTTGTTTTCGTTTTTGTTTTCGTTTTTGTTTTCGTGTTTGTTTTCGTTTTTGTTTTCGTTTTTGTTTTCGTTTTTGTTTTTGTTTTCGTTTTTGTTTTCGTTTTTGTTTTTGTTTTCCTTTTCGTTTTTGTTTGTGTTTTTGTTTTTGTCCTTGTTTCTGTCCTTGTCTTTGTCTTAATTGGTTTTTGTTTGTACGAGACTAAGTCCAGCGGCATAATGCTCTTCGATCGCACACGACCAAGTCCAGCGGCGTGTCGCTCCTAGGGCTGTTGCGAATACTTAAAAGTCCCTACGGTCAAAATCATTGGGTTGCGACTCACCTTTACGAGTTGCTCGCTCGCTGCGCTCGCTCGGAATGTTATAGCCTTACCTAAAACCAATCCACCTTGCGTTCGTTTTTCGAAAAGACCGCGATTTTCCGATAATTTACAGACGCGCGGGATCGGTTTTGAGGTTAGGCTAGTTTTATAAGAGCGAGCGAAGCGAGCGAGAAGCTACATCAATTCCCGCGCTATAGTTATATATCAAATGTTCTTTACTAACAATTCTCACCGATCGAAAGAAAGTTTCTGATTTGATAGAAGAATAACAGATATGTTTCGCTAGGTACGCGATTCGTGCTGATCGATGTATCTCGATGATGTTTTTGTTTTCGTTTTTGTTTTCGTTTTTGTTTTCGTTTTTGTTTTCGTTTTTCTTTTCGTGTTTGTTTTCGTTTTTGTTTTCGTTTTTGTTTTCTTTTTTGTTTTCGTGTTTGTTTTTGTTTTCGTTTTTGTTTTCGTTTTTGTTTTTGTTTTCCTTTTCGTTTTTGTTTGTGTTTTTGTTTTCGTTTTTGTTTTCGTTTTTGTTTTCGTTTTTGTTTTCGTTTTTGTTTTCGTTTTTGTTTTCGTGTTTGTTTTCGTTTTTGTTTTCGTTTTTGTTTTCGTTTTTGTTTTTGTTTTCGTTTTTGTTTTCGTTTTTGTTTTTGTTTTCCTTTTCGTTTTTGTTTGTGTTTTTGTTTTTGTCCTTGTTTCTGTCCTTGTCTTTGTCTTAATTGGTTTTTGTTTGTACGAGACTAAGTCCAGCGGCATAATGCTCTTCGATCGCACACGACCAAGTCCAGCGGCGTGTCGCTCCTAGGGCTGTTGCGAATACTTAAAAGTCCCTACGGTCAAAATCATTGGGTTGCGACTCACCTTTACGAGTTGCTCGCTCGCTGCGCTCGCTCGGAATGTTATAGCCTTACCTAAAACCAATCCACCTTGCGTTCGTTTTTCGAAAAGACCGCGATTTTCCGATAATTTACAGACGCGCGGGATCGGTTTTGAGGTTAGGCTAGTTTTATAAGAGCGAGCGAAGCGAGCGAGAAGCTACATCAATTCCCGCGCTATAGTTATATATCAAATGTTCTTTACTAACAATTCTCACCGATCGAAAGAAAGTTTCTGATTTGATAGAAGAATAACAGATATGTTTCGCTAGGTACGCGATTCGTGCTGATCGATGTATCTCGATGATGTTGTTGTTTTCGTTTTTGTTTTCGTTTTTGTTTTCGTTTTTGTTTTCGTTTTTGTTTTCGTTTTTGTTTTCGTTTTTGTTTTCGTGTTTGTTTTCGTTTTTGTTTTCGTTTTTGTTTTCGTTTTTGTTTTCGTTTTTGTTTTCGTGTTTGTTTTCGTTTTTGTTTTCGTTTTTGTTTTCGTTTTTGTTTTCTTTTTTGTTTTCGTTTTTGTTTTCGTTTTTGTTTTCGTTTTTGTTTTCGTTTTTGTTTCCGTTTTTGTTTTCGTTTTTGTTTTCGTTTTTGTTTTCGTTTTTGTTTTCGTTTTTGTTTTCGTTTTTGTTTTCGTTTTTGTTTTCGTTTTTGTTTTCGTTTTTGTTTTCGTTTTTGTTTTCGTTTTTGTTTTCGTTTTTGTTTTCGTGTTTGTTTTCGTTTTTGTTTTCGTTTTTGTTTTCGTTTTTGTTTTTGTTTTCGTTTTTGTTTTTGTTTTTGTCCTTGTTTCTGTCCTTGTCTTTGTCTTAATTGGTTTTTGTTTGTACGAGACTAAGTCCAGCGGCATAATGCTCTTCGATCGCACACGACCAAGTCCAGCGGCGTGTCGCTCCTAGGGCTGTTGCGAATACTTAAAAGTCCCTACGGTCAAAATCATTGGGTTGCGACTCACCTTTACGAGTTGCTCGCTCGCTGCGCTCGCTCGGAATGTTATAGCCTTACCTAAAACCAATCCACCTTGCGTTCGTTTTTCGAAAAGACCGCGATTTTCCGATAATTTACAGACGCGCGGGATCGGTTTTGAGGTTAGGCTAGTTTTATAAGAGCGAGCGAAGCGAGCGAGAAGCTACATCAATTCCCGCGCTATAGTTATATATCAAATGTTCTTTACTAACAATTCTCACCGATCGAAAGAAAGTTTCTGATTTGATAGAAGAATAACAGATATGTTTCGCTAGGTACGCGATTCGTGCTGATCGATGTATCTCGATGATGTTGTTGTTTTCGTTTTTGTTTTCGTTTTTGTTTTCGTTTTTGTTTTCGTTTTTCTTTTCGTGTTTGTTTTCGTTTTTGTTTTCGTTTTTGTTTTCTTTTTTGTCTTCGTTTTTGTTTTCGTTTTTTTCTTTTTTGTTTTCGTTTTTGTTTTCGTTTTTGTTTTCGTTTTTGTTTTCGTTTTTGTTTTCGTTTTTGTTTTCGTTTTTGTTTTCGTTTTTGTTTTTGTTTTCGTTTTTGTTTTCGTTTTTGTTTTCGTTTTTGTTTTCGTGTTTGTTTTCGTTTTTGTTTTCGTTTTTGTTTTCTTTTTTGTTTTCGTTTTTGTTTTCGTTTTTGTTTTCGTTTTTGTTTTCGTTTTTGATTTCGTTTTTGTTTTCGTTTTTGTTTTCGTTTTTGTTTTCGTTTTTGTTTTCGTTTTTGTTTTCGTTTTTGTTTTCGTTTTTGTTTTCGTTTTTGTTTTCGTGTTTGTTTTCGTTTTTGTTTTCGTTTTTGTTTTCGTTTTTGTTTTCGTTTTTGTTTTCGTTTTTGTTTTCGTTTTTGTTTTCGTTTTTGTTTTCGTTTTTGTTTTCGTTTTTGTTTTCGTTTTTGTTTTTGTTTTCGTTTTTGTTTTCGTTTTTGTTTTCGTTTTTGTTTTCGTTTTTGTTTTCGTTTTTGTTTTCGTTTTTGTTTTCGTTTTTGTTTTTGTTTTCGTTTTTGTTTTTGTTTTCCTTTTCGTTTTTGTTTGTGTTTTTGTTTTCGTTTTTGTTTTCGTTTTTGTTTTCGTTTTTGTTTTCGTTTTTGTTTTCGTTTTTGTTTTCGTGTTTGTTTTCGTTTTTGTTTTCGTTTTTGTTTTCGTTTTTGTTTTTGTTTTCGTTTTTGTTTTCGTTTTTGTTTTTGTTTTCCTTTTCGTTTTTGTTTGTGTTTTTGTTTTTGTCCTTGTTTCTGTCCTTGTCTTTGTCTTAATTGGTTTTTGTTTGTACGAGACTAAGTCCAGCGGCATAATGCTCTTCGATCGCACACGACCAAGTCCAGCGGCGTGTCGCTCCTAGGGCTGTTGCGAATACTTAAAAGTCCCTACGGTCAAAATCATTGGGTTGCGACTCACCTTTACGAGTTGCTCGCTCGCTGCGCTCGCTCGGAATGTTATAGCCTTACCTAAAACCAATCCACCTTGCGTTCGTTTTTCGAAAAGACCGCGATTTTCCGATAATTTACAGACGCGCGGGATCGGTTTTGAGGTTAGGCTAGTTTTATAAGAGCGAGCGAAGCGAGCGAGAAGCTACATCAATTCCCGCGCTATAGTTATATATCAAATGTTCTTTACTAACAATTCTCACCGATCGAAAGAAAGTTTCTGATTTGATAGAAGAATAACAGATATGTTTCGCTAGGTACGCGATTCGTGCTGATCGATGTATCTCGATGATGTTTTTGTTTTCGTTTTTGTTTTCGTTTTTGTTTTCGTTTTTGTTTTCGTTTTTCTTTTCGTGTTTGTTTTCGTTTTTGTTTTCGTTTTTGTTTTCTTTTTTGTTTTCGTGTTTGTTTTTGTTTTCGTTTTTGTTTTCGTTTTTGTTTTTGTTTTCCTTTTCGTTTTTGTTTGTGTTTTTGTTTTCGTTTTTGTTTTCGTTTTTGTTTTCGTTTTTGTTTTCGTTTTTGTTTTCGTTTTTGTTTTCGTGTTTGTTTTCGTTTTTGTTTTCGTTTTTGTTTTCGTTTTTGTTTTTGTTTTCGTTTTTGTTTTCGTTTTTGTTTTTGTTTTCCTTTTCGTTTTTGTTTTTGTTTTTGTTTTTGTCCTTGTTTCTGTCCTTGTCTTTGTCTTAATTGGTTTTTGTTTGTACGAGACTAAGTCCAGCGGCATAATGCTCTTCGATCGCACACGACCAAGTCCAGCGGCGTGTCGCTCCTAGGGCTGTTGCGAATACTTAAAAGTCCCTACGGTCAAAATCATTGGGTTGCGACTCACCTTTACGAGTTGCTCGCTCGCTGCGCTCGCTCGGAATGTTATAGCCTTACCTAAAACCAATCCACCTTGCGTTCGTTTTTCGAAAAGACCGCGATTTTCCGATAATTTACAGACGCGCGGGATCGGTTTTGAGGTTAGGCTAGTTTTATAAGAGCGAGCGAAGCGAGCGAGAAGCTACATCAATTCCCGCGCTATAGTTATATATCAAATGTTCTTTACTAACAATTCTCACCGATCGAAAGAAAGTTTCTGATTTGATAGAAGAATAACAGATATGTTTCGCTAGGTACGCGATTCGTGCTGATCGATGTATCTCGATGATGTTGTTGTTTTCGTTTTTGTTTTCGTTTTTGTTTTCGTTTTTGTTTTCGTTTTTGTTTTTGTTTTCGTTTTTGTTTTCGTTTTTGTTTTCGTTTTTGTTTTCGTTTTTGTTTTTGTTTTCGTTTTTGTTTTCGTTTTTGTTTTTGTTTTCCTTTTCGTTTTTGTTTGTGTTTTTGTTTTCGTTTTTGTTTTCGTGTTTGTTTTCGTTTTTGTTTTCGTTTTTGTTTTCGTGTTTGTTTTCGTTTTTGTTTTCGTTTTTGTTTTCGTTTTTGTTTTTGTTTTCGTTTTTGTTTTCGTTTTTGTTTTCGTTTTTGTTTTTGTTTTCGTTTTTGTTTTCGTTTTTGTTTTCGTTTTTGTTTTCGTTTTTGTTTTCGTTTTTGTTTTCTTTTTTGTTTTCGTTTTTGTTTTCGTTTTTGTTTTCGTTTTTGTTTTCGTTTTTGTTTTCGTTTTTGTTTTCGTTTTTGTTTTCGTTTTTGTTTTCGTTTTTGTTTTCGTTTTTGATTTCGTTTTTGTTTTCGTTTTTGTTTTCGTTTTTGTTTTCGTTTTTGTTTTCGTTTTTGTTTTCGTTTTTGTTTTCGTTTTTGTTTTCGTGTTTGTTTTCGTTTTTGTTTTCGTTTTTGTTTTCGTTTTTGTTTTTGTTTTCGTTTTTGTTTTTGTTTTTGTCCTTGTTTCTGTCCTTGTCTTTGTCTTAATTGGTTTTTGTTTGTACGAGACTAAGTCCAGCGGCATAATGCTCTTCGATCGCACACGACCAAGTCCAGCGGCGTGTCGCTCCTAGGGCTGTTGCGAATACTTAAAAGTCCCTACGGTCAAAATCATTGGGTTGCGACTCACCTTTACGAGTTGCTCGCTCGCTGCGCTCGCTCGGAATGTTATAGCCTTACCTAAAACCAATCCACCTTGCGTTCGTTTTTCGAAAAGACCGCGATTTTCCGATAATTTACAGACGCGCGGGATCGGTTTTGAGGTTAGGCTAGTTTTATAAGAGCGAGCGAAGCGAGCGAGAAGCTACATCAATTCCCGCGCTATAGTTATATATCAAATGTTCTTTACTAACAATTCTCACCGATCGAAAGAAAGTTTCTGATTTGATAGAAGAATAACAGATATGTTTCGCTAGGTACGCGATTCGTGCTGATCGATGTATCTCGATGATGTTTTTGTTTTCGTTTTTGTTTTCGTTTTTGTTTTCGTTTTTGTTTTCGTTTTTCTTTTCGTGTTTGTTTTCGTTTTTGTTTTCGTTTTTGTTTTCTTTTTTGTTTTCGTGTTTGTTTTTGTTTTCGTTTTTGTTTTCGTTTTTGTTTTTGTTTTCCTTTTCGTTTTTGTTTGTGTTTTTGTTTTCGTTTTTGTTTTCGTTTTTGTTTTCGTTTTTGTTTTCGTTTTTGTTTTCGTTTTTGTTTTCGTGTTTGTTTTCGTTTTTGTTTTCGTTTTTGTTTTCGTTTTTGTTTTTGTTTTCGTTTTTGTTTTCGTTTTTGTTTTTGTTTTCCTTTTCGTTTTTGTTTGTGTTTTTGTTTTTGTCCTTGTTTCTGTCCTTGTCTTTGTCTTAATTGGTTTTTGTTTGTACGAGACTAAGTCCAGCGGCATAATGCTCTTCGATCGCACACGACCAAGTCCAGCGGCGTGTCGCTCCTAGGGCTGTTGCGAATACTTAAAAGTCCCTACGGTCAAAATCATTGGGTTGCGACTCACCTTTACGAGTTGCTCGCTCGCTGCGCTCGCTCGGAATGTTATAGCCTTACCTAAAACCAATCCACCTTGCGTTCGTTTTTCGAAAAGACCGCGATTTTCCGATAATTTACAGACGCGCGGGATCGGTTTTGAGGTTAGGCTAGTTTTATAAGAGCGAGCGAAGCGAGCGAGAAGCTACATCAATTCCCGCGCTATAGTTATATATCAAATGTTCTTTACTAACAATTCTCACCGATCGAAAGAAAGTTTCTGATTTGATAGAAGAATAACAGATATGTTTCGCTAGGTACGCGATTCGTGCTGATCGATGTATCTCGATGATGTTTTTGTTTTCGTTTTTGTTTTCGTTTTTGTTTTCGTTTTTGTTTTCGTTTTTGTTTTTGTTTTCGTTTTTGTTTTCGTTTTTGTTTTCGTTTTTGTTTTCGTTTTTGTTTTTGTTTTCGTTTTTGTTTTCGTTTTTGTTTTTGTTTTCCTTTTCGTTTTTGTTTGTGTTTTTGTTTTCGTTTTTGTTTTCGTTTTTGTTTTCGTTTTTGTTTTCGTTTTTGTTTTCGTGTTTGTTTTCGTTTTTGTTTTCGTTTTTGTTTTCGTTTTTGTTTTCGTTTTTGTTTTCGTTTTTGTTTTCGTTTTTGTTTTCGTGTTTGTTTTCGTTTTTGTTTTCGTTTTTGTTTTCGTTTTTGTTTTTGTTTTTGTTTTTGTTTTTGTTTTCCTTTCCGTTTTTGTTTGTGTTTTTGTTTTCGTTTTTGTTTTCGTTTTTGTTTTCGTTTTTGTTTTCGTTTTTGTTTTCGTTTTTGTTTTCGTTTTTGTTTTCGTTTTTGTTTTCGTGTTTGTTTTCGTTTTTGTTTTCGTTTTTGTTTTCGTTTTTGTTTTCGTTTTTGTTTTCGTTTTTGTTTTCGTTTTTGTTTTCGTTTTTGTTTTCGTTTTTGTTTTCGTTTTTGTTTTCGTTTTTGTTTTCGTTTTTGTTTTCTTTTTTGTTTTCGTTTTTGTTTTCGTTTTTGTTTTCGTTTTTGTTTTCGTTTTTGTTTTCGTTTTTGTTTTCGTTTTTGTTTTCGTTTTTGTTTTCGTTTTTGTTTTCGTTTTTGATTTCGTTTTTGTTTTCGTTTTTGTTTTCGTTTTTGTTTTCGTTTTTGTTTTCGTTTTTGTTTTCGTTTTTGTTTTCGTTTTTGTTTTCGTTTTCGTTTTCGTTTTTGTTTTCTTTTTTGTTTTCGTTTTTGTTTTCGTTTTTGTTTTCGTTTTTGTTTTCGTTTTTGTTTTCGTTTTTGTTTTCGTTTTTGTTTTCGTTTTTGTTTTCGTTTTTGTTTTCGTTTTTGTTTTCGTTTTTGTTTTCGTTTTTGTTTTCGTTTTTGTTTTCGTTTTTGTTTTCGTTTTTGTTTTCGTTTTTGTTTTCGTTTTTGTTTTCGTGTTTGTTTTCGTTTTTGTTTTCGTTTTTGTTTTCGTTTTCGTTTTTGTTTTCGTTTTTGTTTTCGTTTTTGTTTTCGTGTTTGTTTTCGTTTTTGTTTTCGTTTTCGTTTTCGTTTTTGTTTTCTTTTTTGTTTTCGTTTTTGTTTTCGTTTTCGTGTTTGTTTTTGTTTTCGTTTTTGTTTTCGTTTTTGTTTTTGTTTTCCTTTTCGTTTTTGTTTGTGTTTTTGTTTTCGTTTTTGTTTTCGTTTTTGTTTTCGTTTTTGTTTTCGTTTTTGTTTTCGTTTTTGTTTTCGTTTTTGTTTTCGTTTTTGTTTTCGTTTTTGTTTTCGTGTTTGTTTTCGTTTTTGTTTTCGTTTTTGTTTTCGTTTTTGTTTTCGTTTTTGTTTTTGTTTTCGTTTTTGTTTTTGTTTTTGTCCTTGTTTCTGTCCTTGTCTTTGTCTTAATTGGTTTTTGTTTGTACGAGACTAAGTCCAGCGGCATAATGCTCTTCGATCGCACACGACCAAGTCCAGCGGCGTGTCGCTCCTAGGGCTGTTGCGAATACTTAAAAGTCCCTACGGTCAAAATCATTGGGTTGCGACTCACCTTTACGAGTTGCTCGCTCGCTGCGCTCGCTCGGAATGTTATAGCCTTACCTAAAACCAATCCACCTTGCGTTCGTTTTTCGAAAAGACCGCGATTTTCCGATAATTTACAGACGCGCGGGATCGGTTTTGAGGTTAGGCTAGTTTTATAAGAGCGAGCGAAGCGAGCGAGAAGCTACATCAATTCCCGCGCTATAGTTATATATCAAATGTTCTTTACTAACAATTCTCACCGATCGAAAGAAAGTTTCTGATTTGATAGAAGAATAACAGATATGTTTCGCTAGGTACGCGATTCGTGCTGATCGATGTATCTCGATGATGTTGTTGTTTTCGTTTTTGTTTTCGTTTTTGTTTTCGTTTTTGTTTTCGTGTTTGTTTTCGTTTTTGTTTTCGTTTTTGTTTTCGTGTTTGTTTTCGTTTTTGTTTTCGTTTTTGTTTTCGTTTTTGTTTTTGTTTTCGTTTTTGTTTTCGTTTTTGTTTTCGTTTTTGTTTTTGTTTTCGTTTTTGTTTTCGTTTTTGTTTTCGTTTTTGTTTTCGTTTTTGTTTTCGTTTTTGTTTTCTTTTTTGTTTTCGTTTTTGTTTTCGTTTTTGTTTTCGTTTTTGTTTTCGTTTTTGTTTTCGTTTTTGTTTTCGTTTTTGTTTTCGTTTTTGTTTTCGTTTTTGTTTTCGTTTTTGATTTCGTTTTTGTTTTCGTTTTTGTTTTCGTTTTTGTTTTCGTTTTTGTTTTCGTTTTTGTTTTCGTTTTTGTTTTCGTTTTTGTTTTCGTGTTTGTTTTCGTTTTTGTTTTCGTTTTTGTTTTCGTTTTTGTTTTTGTTTTCGTTTTTGTTTTTGTTTTTGTCCTTGTTTCTGTCCTTGTCTTTGTCTTAATTGGTTTTTGTTTGTACGAGACTAAGTCCAGCGGCATAATGCTCTTCGATCGCACACGACCAAGTCCAGCGGCGTGTCGCTCCTAGGGCTGTTGCGAATACTTAAAAGTCCCTACGGTCAAAATCATTGGGTTGCGACTCACCTTTACGAGTTGCTCGCTCGCTGCGCTCGCTCGGAATGTTATAGCCTTACCTAAAACCAATCCACCTTGCGTTCGTTTTTCGAAAAGACCGCGATTTTCCGATAATTTACAGACGCGCGGGATCGGTTTTGAGGTTAGGCTAGTTTTATAAGAGCGAGCGAAGCGAGCGAGAAGCTACATCAATTCCCGCGCTATAGTTATATATCAAATGTTCTTTACTAACAATTCTCACCGATCGAAAGAAAGTTTCTGATTTGATAGAAGAATAACAGATATGTTTCGCTAGGTACGCGATTCGTGCTGATCGATGTATCTCGATGATGTTGTTGTTTTCGTTTTTGTTTTCGTTTTTGTTTTCGTTTTTGTTTTCGTTTTTGATTTCGTTTTTGTTTTCGTTTTTGTTTTCGTTTTTGTTTTCGTTTTTGTTTTCGTTTTTGTTTTCGTTTTTGTTTTCGTTTTTGTTTTCGTGTTTGTTTTCGTTTTTGTTTTCGTTTTTGTTTTCGTTTTTGATTTCGTTTTTGTTTTCGTTTTTGTTTTCGTTTTTGTTTTCGTTTTTGTTTTCGTTTTTGTTTTCGTTTTTGTTTTCGTTTTTGTTTTCGTGTTTGTTTTCGTTTTTGTTTTCGTTTTTGTTTTCGTTTTTGTTTTTGTTTTCGTTTTTGTTTTTGTTTTTGTCCTTGTTTCTGTCCTTGTCTTTGTCTTAATTGGTTTTTGTTTGTACGAGACTAAGTCCAGCGGCATAATGCTCTTCGATCGCACACGACCAAGTCCAGCGGCGTGTCGCTCCTAGGGCTGTTGCGAATACTTAAAAGTCCCTACGGTCAAAATCATTGGGTTGCGACTCACCTTTACGAGTTGCTCGCTCGCTGCGCTCGCTCGGAATGTTATAGCCTTACCTAAAACCAATCCACCTTGCGTTCGTTTTTCGAAAAGACCGCGATTTTCCGATAATTTACAGACGCGCGGGATCGGTTTTGAGGTTAGGCTAGTTTTATAAGAGCGAGCGAAGCGAGCGAGAAGCTACATCAATTCCCGCGCTATAGTTATATATCAAATGTTCTTTACTAACAATTCTCACCGATCGAAAGAAAGTTTCTGATTTGATAGAAGAATAACAGATATGTTTCGCTAGGTACGCGATTCGTGCTGATCGATGTATCTCGATGATGTTTTTGTTTTCGTTTTTGTTTTCGTTTTTGTTTTCGTTTTTGTTTTCGTTTTTCTTTTCGTGTTTGTTTTCGTTTTTGTTTTCGTTTTTGTTTTCTTTTTTGTTTTCGTTTTTGTTTTCGTTTTTGTTTTCTTTTTTGTTTTCGTTTTTGTTTTCGTTTTTGTTTTCGTTTTTGTATTCGTTTTTGTTTTCGTTTTTGTTTTCGTTTTTGTTTTCGTTTTTGTTTTCGTTTTTGTTTTCGTTTTTGTTTTCGTTTTTGTTTTTGTTTTCGTTCTTGTTTTCGTTTTTGTTTTCGTTTTTGTTTTCGTTTTTGTTTTCGTTTTTGTTTTCGTTTTTGTTTTTGTTTTCGTTTTTGTTTTCGTTTTTGTTTTTGTTTTCCTTTTCGTTTTTGTTTTCGTTTTTGTTTTCGTTTTTGTTTTCGTGTTTGTTTTCGTTTTTGTTTTCGTTTTTGTTTTCGTTTTTGTTTTTGTTTTTGTTTTTGTTTTTGTTTTTGTCCTTGTTTCTGTCCTTGTCTTTGTCTTAATTGGTTTTTGTTTGTACGAGACTAAGTCCAGCGGCATAATGCTCTTCGATCGCACACGACCAAGTCCAGCGGCGTGTCGCTCCTAGGGCTGTTGCGAATACTTAAAAGTCCCTACGGTCAAAATCATTGGGTTGCGACTCACCTTTACGAGTTGCTCGCTCGCTGCGCTCGCTCGGAATGTTATAGCCTTACCTAAAACCAATCCACCTTGCGTTCGTTTTTCGAAAAGACCGCGATTTTCCGATAATTTACAGACGCGCGGGATCGGTTTTGAGGTTAGGCTAGTTTTATAAGAGCGAGCGAAGCGAGCGAGAAGCTACATCAATTCCCGCGCTATAGTTATATATCAAATGTTCTTTACTAACAATTCTCACCGATCGAAAGAAAGTTTCTGATTTGATAGAAGAATAACAGATATGTTTCGCTAGGTACGCGATTCGTGCTGATCGATGTATCTCGATGATGTTTTTGTTTTCGTTTTTGTTTTCGTTTTTGTTTTCGTTTTTCTTTTCGTGTTTGTTTTCGTTTTTGTTTTCGTTTTTGTTTTCTTTTTTGTTTTCGTTTTTGTTTTCGTTTTTGTTTTCTTTTTTGTTTTCGTTTTTGTTTTCGTTTTTGTTTTCGTTTTTGTTTTCGTTTTTGTTTTCGTTTTTGTTTTCGTTTTTGTTTTCGTTTTCGTTTTTGTTTTCGTTTTTGTTTTCGTTTTTGTTTTCGTTTTTGTTTTCGTTTTTGTTTTCGTTTTTGTTTTTGTTTTCGTTTTTGTTTTCGTTTTTGTTTTTGTTTTCCTTTTCGTTTTTGTTTTCGTTTTTGTTTTCGTGTTTGTTTTCGTTTTTGTTTTCGTTTTTGTTTTCGTTTTTGTTTTTGTTTTCGTTTTTGTTTTTGTTTTTGTCCTTGTTTCTGTCCTTGTCTTTGTCTTAATTGGTTTTTGTTTGTACGAGACTAAGTCCAGCGGCATAATGCTCTTCGATCGCACACGACCAAGTCCAGCGGCGTGTCGCTCCTAGGGCTGTTGCGAATACTTAAAAGTCCCTACGGTCAAAATCATTGGGTTGCGACTCACCTTTACGAGTTGCTCGCTCGCTGCGCTCGCTCGGAATGTTATAGCCTTACCTAAAACCAATCCACCTTGCGTTCGTTTTTCGAAAAGACCGCGATTTTCCGATAATTTACAGACGCGCGGGATCGGTTTTGAGGTTAGGCTAGTTTTATAAGAGCGAGCGAAGCGAGCGAGAAGCTACATCAATTCCCGCTCTATAGTTATATATCAAATGTTCTTTACTAACAATTCTCACCGATCGAAAGAAAGTTTCTGATTTGATAGAAGAATAACAGATATGTTTCGCTAGGTACGCGATTCGTGCTGATCGATGTATCTCGATGATGTTGTTGTTTTCGTTTTTGTTTTCGTTTTTGTTTTCGTTTTTGTTTTCGTTTTTCTTTTCGTGTTTGTTTTCGTTTTTGTTTTCGTTTTTGTTTTCGTTTTTGTTTTCGTTTTTGTTTTCGTTTTTGTTTTCGTTTTTGTTTTCGTTTTTGTTTTCGTTTTTGTTTTCGTGTTTGTTTTCGTTTTTGTTTTCGTTTTTGTTTTCGTTTTTGTTTTCGTTTTTGTTTTCGTTTTTGTTTTCGTGTTTGTTTTCGTTTTTGTTTTCGTTTTTGTTTTCGTTTTTGTTTTCGTTTTTGTTTTCGTGTTTGTTTTCGTTTTTGTTTTCGTTTTCGTTTTCGTTTTTGTTTTCTTTTTTGTTTTCGTTTTTGTTTTCGTTTTTGTTTTCGTTTTTGTTTTCGTTTTTGTTTTCGTTTTTGTTTTCGTTTTTGTTTTCGTGTTTGTTTTCGTTTTTGTTTTCGTTTTCGTTTTCGTTTTCGTTTTCGTTTTCGTTTTCGTTTTCGTTTTCGTTTTCGTTTTCGTTTTCGTTTTCGTTTTCGTTTTCGTTTTCGTTTTCGTTTTCGTTTTCGTTTTCGTTTTCGTTTTCGTTTTCGTTTTCGTTTTCGTTTTCGTTTTCGTTTTCGTTTTCGTTTTCGTTTTCGTTTTCGTTTTCGTTTTCGTTTTCGTTTTCGTTTTCGTTTTCGTTTTCGTTTTCGTTTTCGTTTTCGTTTTCGTTTTCGTTTTCGTTTTCGTTTTCGTTTTCGTTTTCGTTTTCGTTTTCGTTTTCGTTTTCGTTTTCGTTTTCGTTTTCGTTTTCGTTTTCGTTTTCGTTTTCGTTTTCGTTTTCGTTTTCGTTTTCGTTTTCGTTTTCGTTTTCGTTTTCGTTTTCGTTTTCGTTTTCGTTTTCGTTTTCGTTTTCGTTTTCGTTTTCGTTTTCGTTTTCGTTTTCGTTTTCGTTTTCGTTTTCGTTTTCGTTTTCGTTTTCGTTTTCGTTTTCGTTTTCGTTTTCGTTTTCGTTTTCGTTTTCGTTTTTGTTTTTGTTTTCGTTTTTGTTTTCGTTTTTGTTTTTGTTTTCCTTTTCGTTTTTGTTTTCGTTTTTGTTTTCGTTTTTGTTTTCGTTTTTGTTTTTGTTTTCGTTTTTGTTTTTGTTTTTGTCCTTGTTTCTGTCCTTGTCTTTGTCTTAATTGGTTTTTGTTTGTACGAGACTAAGTCCAGCGGCATAATGCTCTTCGATCGCACACGACCAAGTCCAGCGGCGTGTCGCTCCTAGGGCTGTTGCGAATACTTAAAAGTCCCTACGGTCAAAATCATTGGGTTGCGACTCACCTTTACGAGTTGCTCGCTCGCTGCGCTCGCTCGGAATGTTATAGCCTTACCTAAAACCAATCCACCTTGCGTTCGTTTTTCGAAAAGACCGCGATTTTCCGATAATTTACAGACGCGCGGGATCGGTTTTGAGGTTAGGCTAGTTTTATAAGAGCGAGCGAAGCGAGCGAGAAGCTACATCAATTCCCGCGCTATAGTTATATATCAAATGTTCTTTACTAACAATTCTCACCGATCGAAAGAAAGTTTCTGATTTGATAGAAGAATAACAGATATGTTTCGCTAGGTACGCGATTCGTGCTGATCGATGTATCTCGATGATGTTTTTGTTTTCGTTTTTGTTTTCGTTTTTGTTTTCGTTTTTGTTTTCGTTTTTCTTTTCGTGTTTGTTTTCGTTTTTGTTTTCGTTTTTGTTTTCTTTTTTGTTTTCGTTTTTGTTTTCGTTTTTGTTTTCTTTTTTGTTTTCGTTTTTGTTTTCGTTTTTGTTTTCGTTTTTGTTTTCGTTTTTGTTTTCGTTTTTGTTTTCGTTTTTGTTTTCGTTTTTGTTTTCGTTTTTGTTTTCGTTTTTGTTTTTGTTTTCGTTTTTGTTTTCGTTTTTGTTTTCGTTTTTGTTTTCGTTTTTGTTTTCGTTTTTGTTTTCGTTTTTGTTTTTGTTTTTGTTTTCGTTTTTGTTTTCGTTTTTGTTTTTGTTTTCCTTTTCGTTTTTGTTTGTGTTTTTGTTTTCGTTTTTGTTTTCGTTTTTGTTTTCGTTTTTGTTTTCGTTTTTGTTTTCGTTTTTGTTTTCGTTTTTGTTTTCGTTTTTGTTTTCGTTTTTGTTTTTGTTTTCTTTTTTGTTTTCGTTTTTGTTTTCGTTTTTGTTTTCGTTTTTGTTTTCGTTTTTGTTTTCGTTTTTGTTTTCGTTTTTGTTTTCGTTTTTGTTTTTGTTTTCGTTTTTGTTTTCGTTTTTGTTTTTGTTTTCCTTTTCGTTTTTGTTTTCGTTTTTGTTTTCGTTTTTGTTTTCGTTTTTGTTTTCGTTTTTGTTTTCGTTTTCGTTTTCGTTTTCGTTTTCGTTTTCGTTTTCGTTTTCGTTTTCGTTTTCGTTTTCGTTTTCGTTTTCGTTTTCGTTTTCGTTTTCGTTTTCGTTTTCGTTTTCGTTTTCGTTTTCGTTTTCGTTTTCGTTTTCGTTTTCGTTTTCGTTTTCGTTTTCGTTTTCGTTTTCGTTTTCGTTTTCGTTTTCGTTTTCGTTTTCGTTTTCGTTTTCGTTTTCGTTTTCGTTTTCGTTTTCGTTTTCGTTTTCGTTTTCGTTTTCGTTTTCGTTTTCGTTTTCGTTTTCGTTTTCGTTTTCGTTTTCGTTTTCGTTTTCGTTTTCGTTTTCGTTTTCGTTTTCGTTTTCGTTTTCGTTTTCGTTTTCGTTTTCGTTTTCGTTTTCGTTTTCGTTTTCGTTTTCGTTTTTGTTTTTGTTTTCGTTTTCGTTTTTGTTTTTGTTTTCCTTTTCGTTTTTGTTTTCGTTTTTGTTTTCGTTTTTGTTTTCGTTTTTGTTTTTGTTTTCGTTTTTGTTTTTGTTTTTGTCCTTGTTTCTGTCCTTGTCTTTGTCTTAATTGGTTTTTGTTTGTACGAGACTAAGTCCAGCGGCATAATGCTCTTCGATCGCACACGACCAAGTCCAGCGGCGTGTCGCTCCTAGGGCTGTTGCGAATACTTAAAAGTCCCTACGGTCAAAATCATTGGGTTGCGACTCACCTTTACGAGTTGCTCGCTCGCTGCGCTCGCTCGGAATGTTATAGCCTTACCTAAAACCAATCCACCTTGCGTTCGTTTTTCGAAAAGACCGCGATTTTCCGATAATTTACAGACGCGCGGGATCGGTTTTGAGGTTAGGCTAGTTTTATAAGAGCGAGCGAAGCGAGCGAGAAGCTACATCAATTCCCGCGCTATAGTTATATATCAAATGTTCTTTACTAACAATTCTCACCGATCGAAAGAAAGTTTCTGATTTGATAGAAGAATAACAGATATGTTTCGCTAGGTACGCGATTCGTGCTGATCGATGTATCTCGATGATGTTGTTGTTTTCGTTTTTGTTTTCGTTTTTGTTTTCGTTTTTGTTTTCGTTTTTCTTTTCGTGTTTGTTTTCGTTTTTGTTTTCGTTTTTGTTTTCTTTTTTGTTTTCGTTTTTGTTTTCGTTTTTGTTTTCTTTTTTGTTTTCGTTTTTGTTTTCGTGTTTGTTTTCGTTTTTGTTTTCGTTTTCGTTTTCGTTTTTGTTTTCGTTTTTGATTTCGTTTTTGTTTTCGTTTTTGTTTTCGTTTTTGTTTTTGTTTTTGTTTTCGTTTTTGTTTTCGTTTTTGTTTTCGTTTTTGTTTTCGTGTTTGTTTTCGTTTTTGTTTTCGTTTTTGTTTTCGTTTTTGTTTTCGTTTTTGTTTTCGTTTTTGTTTTCGTTTTTGATTTCGTTTTTGTTTTCGTTTTTGTTTTCGTTTTTGTTTTCGTTTTTGTTTTCGTTTTTGTTTTCGTTTTTGTTTTCGTGTTTGTTTTCGTTTTTGTTTTCGTTTTTGTTTTCGTTTTTGTTTTCGTTTTTGTTTTCGTTTTTGTTTTCGTGTTTGTTTTCGTTTTTGTTTTCGTTTTTGTTTTCGTTTTTGTTTTCGTTTTTGTTTTCGTTTTTGTTTTCGTGTTTGTTTTCGTTTTTGTTTTCGTTTTCGTTTTCGTTTTTGTTTTCGTTTTTGTTTTCGTTTTTGATTTCGTTTTTGTTTTCGTTTTTGTTTTCGTTTTTGTTTTCGTTTTTGTTTTCGTTTTTGTTTTCGTGTTTGTTTTCGTTTTTGTTTTCGTTTTTGTTTTCGTTTTTGTTTTTGTTTTCGTTTTTGTTTTTGTTTTTGTCCTTGTTTCTGTCCTTGTCTTTGTCTTAATTGGTTTTTGTTTGTACGAGACTAAGTCCAGCGGCATAATGCTCTTCGATCGCACACGACCAAGTCCAGCGGCGTGTCGCTCCTAGGGCTGTTGCGAATACTTAAAAGTCCCTACGGTCAAAATCATTGGGTTGCGACTCACCTTTACGAGTTGCTCGCTCGCTGCGCTCGCTCGGAATGTTATAGCCTTACCTAAAACCAATCCACCTTGCGTTCGTTTTTCGAAAAGACCGCGATTTTCCGATAATTTACAGACGCGCGGGATCGGTTTTGAGGTTAGGCTAGTTTTATAAGAGCGAGCGAAGCGAGCGAGAAGCTACATCAATTCCCGCGCTATAGTTATATATCAAATGTTCTTTACTAACAATTCTCACCGATCGAAAGAAAGTTTCTGATTTGATAGAAGAATAACAGATATGTTTCGCTAGGTACGCGATTCGTGCTGATCGATGTATCTCGATGATGTTTTTGTTTTCGTTTTTGTTTTCGTTTTTGTTTTCGTGTTTGTTTTCGTTTTTGTTTTCGTTTTTGTTTTCGTTTTTGTTTTCGTTTTTGTTTTCGTTTTTGTTTTCGTTTTTGTTTTCGTTTTTGTTTTCGTTTTTGTTTTCGTGTTTGTTTTCGTTTTTGTTTTCGTTTTCGTTTTCGTTTTTGTTTTCTTTTTTGTTTTCGTTTTTGTTTTCGTTTTTGTTTTCGTTTTTGTTTTCGTTTTTGTTTTCGTTTTTGTTTTCGTTTTTGTTTTCGTTTTTGTTTTCGTTTTTGTTTTCGTTTTTGATTTCGTTTTTGTTTTCGTTTTTGTTTTCGTTTTTGTTTTCGTTTTTGTTTTCGTTTTTGTTTTCGTTTTTGTTTTCGTGTTTGTTTTCGTTTTTGTTTTCGTTTTTGTTTTCGTTTTTGTTTTCGTTTTTGTTTTCGTTTTTGTTTTCGTTTTTGTTTTCGTTTTTGTTTTCGTTTTTGTTTTCGTTTTTCTTTTCGTGTTTGTTTTCGTTTTTGTTTTCGTTTTTGTTTTCTTTTTTGTTTTCTTTTTTGTTTTCGTTTTTGTTTTCTTTTTTGTTTTCGTTTTTGTTTTCGTTTTTGTTTTCGTTTTTGTTTTCGTTTTTGTTTTCGTTTTTGTTTTCGTTTTTGTTTTCGTTTTTGTTTTCGTTTTTGATTTCGTTTTTGTTTTCGTTTTTGTTTTCGTTTTTGTTTTTGTTTTCGTTTTTGTTTTCGTGTTTGTTTTCGTTTTTGTTTTCGTTTTTGTTTTCGTTTTTGTTTTCCTTTTCGTTTTTGTTTTTGTTTTCCTTTTCGTTTTTGTTTTCGTTTTTGTTTTCGTTTTTGTTTTCGTTTTTGATTTCGTTTTTGTTTTCGTTTTTGTTTTCGTTTTTGTTTTTGTTTTCCTTTTCGTTTTTGTTTGTGTTTTTGTTTTCGTTTTTGTTTTCGTTTTTGTTTTCGTTTTTGTTTTCGTTTTTGTTTTCGTTTTTGTTTTTGTTTTCGTTTTTGTTTTTGTTTTTGTCCTTGTTTCTGTCCTTGTCTTTGTCTTAATTGGTTTTTGTTTGTACGAGACTAAGTCCAGCGGCATAATGCTCTTCGATCGCACACGACCAAGTCCAGCGGCGTGTCGCTCCTAGGGCTGTTGCGAATACTTAAAAGTCCCTACGGTCAAAATCATTGGGTTGCGACTCACCTTTACGAGTTGCTCGCTCGCTGCGCTCGCTCGGAATGTTATAGCCTTACCTAAAACCAATCCACCTTGCGTTCGTTTTTCGAAAAGACCGCGATTTTCCGATAATTTACAGACGCGCGGGATCGGTTTTGAGGTTAGGCTAGTTTTATAAGAGCGAGCGAAGCGAGCGAGAAGCTACATCAATTCCCGCGCTATAGTTATATATCAAATGTTCTTTACTAACAATTCTCACCGATCGAAAGAAAGTTTCTGATTTGATAGAAGAATAACAGATATGTTTCGCTAGGTACGCGATTCGTGCTGATCGATGTATCTCGATGATGTTTTTGTTTTCGTTTTTGTTTTCGTTTTTGTTTTCGTTTTTGTTTTCGTTTTTGTTTTCGTTTTCGTTTTCGTTTTCGTTTTTGTTTTCTTTTTTGTTTTCTTTTTTGTTTTCGTTTTTTTCGTTTTTGTTTTCGTTTTTGTTTTCGTTTTTGTTTTCGTTTTTGTTTTCGTTTTTGTTTTCGTTTTTGTTTTCGTTTTTGTTTTCGTTTTTGTTTTTGTTTTCGTTTTTGTTTTCGTTTTTGTTTTTGTTTTCCTTTTCGTTTTTGTTTGTGTTTTTGTTTTCGTTTTTGTTTTCGTTTTTGTTTTCGTTTTTGTTTTCGTTTTTGTTTTCGTTTTTGTTTTCGTTTTTGTTTTCGTGTTTGTTTTCGTTTTTGTTTTCGTTTTTGTGTTCGTTTTTGTTTTTGTTTTCGTTTTTGTTTTCGTTTTTGTTTTTGTTTTCCTTTTCGTTTTTGTTTGTGTTTTTGTTTTTGTCCTTGTTTCTGTCCTTGTCTTTGTCTTAATTGGTTTTTGTTTGTACGAGACTAAGTCCAGCGGCATAATGCTCTTCGATCGCACACGACCAAGTCCAGCGGCGTGTCGCTCCTAGGGCTGTTGCGAATACTTAAAAGTCCCTACGGTCAAAATCATTGGGTTGCGACTCACCTTTACGAGTTGCTCGCTCGCTGCGCTCGCTCGGAATGTTATAGCCTTACCTAAAACCAATCCACCTTGCGTTCGTTTTTCGAAAAGACCGCGATTTTCCGATAATTTACAGACGCGCGGGATCGGTTTTGAGGTTAGGCTAGTTTTATAAGAGCGAGCGAAGCGAGCGAGAAGCTACATCAATTCCCGCGCTATAGTTATATATCAAATGTTCTTTACTAACAATTCTCACCGATCGAAAGAAAGTTTCTGATTTGATAGAAGAATAACAGATATGTTTCGCTAGGTACGCGATTCGTGCTGATCGATGTATCTCGATGATGTTTTTGTTTTCGTTTTTGTTTTCGTTTTTGTTTTCGTTTTTCTTTTCGTTTTTGTTTTCGTTTTTGTTTTCGTTTTTGTTTTCTTTTTTGTTTTCGTTTTTGTTTTCGTTTTTGTTTTCTTTTTTGTTTTCGTTTTTGTTTTCGTTTTTGTTTTCGTTTTTGTTTTCGTTTTTGTTTTCGTTTTTGTTTTCGTTTTTGTTTTCGTTTTTGTTTTCGTTTTTGTTTTCGTTTTTGTTTTTGTTTTCGTTTTTGTTTTCGTTTTTGTTTTCGTTTTTGTTTTCGTTTTTGATTTCGTTTTTGTTTTCGTTTTTGTTTTTGTTTTCGTTTTTGTTTTCGTTTTTGTTTTTGTTTTCCTTTTCGTTTTTGTTTGTGTTTTTGTTTTCGTTTTTGTTTTCGTTTTTGTTTTCGTTTTTGTTTTCGTTTTTGTTTTCGTTTTTGTTTTCGTTTTTGTTTTCGTGTTTGTTTTCGTTTTTGTTTTCGTTTTTGTGTTCGTTTTTGTTTTTGTTTTCGTTTTTGTTTTCGTTTTTGTTTTTGTTTTCCTTTTCGTTTTTGTTTGTGTTTTTGTTTTTGTCCTTGTTTCTGTCCTTGTCTTTGTCTTAATTGGTTTTTGTTTGTACGAGACTAAGTCCAGCGGCATAATGCTCTTCGATCGCACACGACCAAGTCCAGCGGCGTGTCGCTCCTAGGGCTGTTGCGAATACTTAAAAGTCCCTACGGTCAAAATCATTGGGTTGCGACTCACCTTTACGAGTTGCTCGCTCGCTGCGCTCGCTCGGAATGTTATAGCCTTACCTAAAACCAATCCACCTTGCGTTCGTTTTTCGAAAAGACCGCGATTTTCCGATAATTTACAGACGCGCGGGATCGGTTTTGAGGTTAGGCTAGTTTTATAAGAGCGAGCGAAGCGAGCGAGAAGCTACATCAATTCCCGCGCTATAGTTATATATCAAATGTTCTTTACTAACAATTCTCACCGATCGAAAGAAAGTTTCTGATTTGATAGAAGAATAACAGATATGTTTCGCTAGGTACGCGATTCGTGCTGATCGATGTATCTCGATGATGTTTTTGTTTTCGTTTTTGTTTTCGTTTTTGTTTTCGTGTTTGTTTTCGTTTTTGTTTTCGTTTTTGTTTTCGTTTTTGTTTTCGTTTTTGTTTTCGTTTTTGTTTTCGTTTTTGTTTTCGTTTTTGTTTTCGTTTTTGTTTTCGTGTTTGTTTTCGTTTTTGTTTTCGTTTTCGTTTTCGTTTTTGTTTTCTTTTTTGTTTTCGTTTTTGTTTTCGTTTTTGTTTTCGTTTTTGTTTTCGTTTTTGTTTTCGTTTTTGTTTTCGTTTTTGTTTTCGTTTTTGTTTTCGTTTTTGTTTTCGTTTTTGATTTCGTTTTTGTTTTCGTTTTTGTTTTCGTTTTTGTTTTCGTTTTTGTTTTCGTTTTTGTTTTCGTTTTTGTTTTCGTGTTTGTTTTCGTTTTTGTTTTCGTTTTTGTTTTCGTTTTTGTTTTCGTTTTTGTTTTCGTTTTTGTTTTCGTTTTTGTTTTCGTTTTTGTTTTCGTTTTTGTTTTCGTTTTTGTTTTCGTTTTTGTTTTCGTTTTTGTTTTCGTTTTTGCTTTCGTTTTTGTTTTCGTTTTTGATTTCGTTTTTGTTTTCGTTTTTGTTTTCGTTTTTGTTTTCGTTTTTGTTTTCGTTTTTGTTTTCGTTTTTGTTTTCGTTTTTGTTTTCGTTTTTGTTTTCGTTTTTGTTTTCGTTTTTGATTTCGTTTTTGTTTTCGTTTTTGTTTTCGTTTTTGTTTTTGTTTTCGTTTTTGTTTTCGTGTTTGTTTTCGTTTTTGTTTTCGTTTTTGTTTTCGTTTTTGTTTTCCTTTTCGTTTTTGTTTTTGTTTTCCTTTTCGTTTTTGTTTTCGTTTTTGTTTTCGTTTTTGTTTTCGTTTTTGTTTTCGTTTTTGTTTTCGTTTTTGTTTTCGTTTTTGTTTTCGTTTTTGTTTTCGTTTTTGTTTTCGTGTTTGTTTTCGTTTTTGTTTTCGTTTTTGTTTTCGTTTTTGTTTTCGTTTTTGTTTTCGTTTTTGTTTTCGTTTTTGTTTTCGTTTTTGTTTTCGTTTTTGTTTTCGTTTTTGTTTTCGTTTTTGTTTTCGTTTTTGTTTTCGTTTTTGTTTTCGTTTTTGATTTCGTTTTTGTTTTCGTTTTTGTTTTCGTTTTTGTTTTCGTTTTTGTTTTCGTTTTTGTTTTCGTTTTTGTTTTCGTTTTTGTTTTCGTTTTTGTCCTTGTTTCTGTCCTTGTCTTTGTCTTAATTGGTTTTTGTTTGTACGAGACTAAGTCCAGCGGCATAATGCTCTTCGATCGCACGCGACCAAGTCCAGCGGCGTGTCGCTCCTAGGGCTGTTGCGAATACTTAAAAGTCCCTACGGTCAAAATCATTGGGTTGCGACTCACCTTTACGAGTTGCTCGCTCGCTGCGCTCGCTCGGAATGTTATAGCCTTACCTAAAACCAATCCACCTTGCGTTCGTTTTTCGAAAAGACCGCGATTTTCCGATAATTTACAGACGCGCGGGATCGGTTTTGAGGTTAGGCTAGTTTTATAAGAGCGAGCGAAGCGAGCGAGAAGCTACATCAATTCCCGCGCTATAGTTATATATCAAATGTTCTTTACTAACAATTCTCACCGATCGAAAGAAAGTTTCTGATTTGATAGAAGAATAACAGATATGTTTCGCTAGGTACGCGATTCGTGCTGATCGATGTATCTCGATGATGTTTTTGTTTTCGTTTTTGTTTTCGTTTTTGTTTTCGTTTTTGATTTCGTTTTTGTTTTCGTTTTTGTTTTTGTTTTTGTTTTTGTTTTTGTTTTTGTTTTTGTTTTTGTTTTTGTTTTTGTTTTTGTTTTTGTTTTTGTTTTTGTTTTTGTTTTTGTTTTTGTTTTTGTTTTTGTTTTTGTTTTTGTTTTTGTTTTTGTTTTTGTTTTTGTTTTTGTTTTTGTTTTTGTTTTTGTTTTTGTTTTTGTTTTTGTTTTTGTTTTTGTTTTTGTTTTTGTTTTTGTTTTTGTTTTTGTTTTTGTTTTTGTTTTTGTTTTTGTTTTTGTTTTTGTTTTTGTTTTTGTTTTTGTTTTTGTTTTTGTTTTTGTTTTTGTTTTTGTTTTTGTTTTTGTTTTTGTTTTTGTTTTTGTTTTTGTTTTTGTTTTTGTTTTTGTTTTTGTTTTTGTTTTTGTTTTTGTTTTTGTTTTTGTTTTTGTTTTTGTTTTTGTTTTTGTTTTTGTTTTTGTTTTTGTTTTTGTTTTTGTTTTTGTTTTTGTTTTTGTTTTTGTTTTTGTTTTTGTTTTTGTTTTTGTTTTTGTTTTTGTTTTTGTTTTTGTTTTTGTTTTTGTTTTTGTTTTTGTTTTTGTTTTTGTTTTTGTTTTTGTTTTTGTTTTTGTTTTTGTTTTTGTTTTTGTTTTTGTTTTTGTTTTTGTTTTTGTTTTTGTTTTTGTTTTTGTTTTTGTTTTTGTTTTTGTTTTTGTTTTTGTTTTTGTTTTTGTTTTTGTTTTTGTTTTTGTTTTTGTTTTTGTTTTTGTTTTTGTTTTTGTTTTTGTTTTTGTTTTTGTTTTTGTTTTTGTTTTTGTTTTTGTTTTTGTTTTTGTTTTTGTTTTTGTTTTTGTTTTTGTTTTTGTTTTTGTTTTTGTTTTTGTTTTTGTTTTTGTTTTTGTTTTTGTTTTTGTTTTTGTTTTTGTTTTTGTTTTTGTTTTTGTTTTTGTTTTTGTTTTTGTTTTTGTTTTTGTTTTTGTTTTTGTTTTTGTTTTTGTTTTTGTTTTTGTTTTTGTTTTTGTTTTTGTTTTTGTTTTTGTTTTTGTTTTTGTTTTTGTTTTTGTTTTTGTTTTTGTTTTTGTTTTTGTTTTTGTTTTTGTTTTTGTTTTTGTTTTTGTTTTTGTTTTTGTTTTTGTTTTTGTTTTTGTTTTTGTTTTTGTTTTTGTTTTTGTTTTTGTTTTTGTTTTTGTTTTTGTTTTTGTTTTTGTTTTTGTTTTTGTTTTTGTTTTTGTTTTTGTTTTTGTTTTTGTTTTTGTTTTTGTTTTTGTTTTTGTTTTTGTTTTTGTTTTTGTTTTTGTTTTTGTTTTTGTTTTTGTTTTTGTTTTTGTTTTTGTTTTTGTTTTTGTTTTTGTTTTTGTTTTTGTTTTTGTTTTTGTTTTTGTTTTTGTTTTTGTTTTTGTTTTTGTTTTTGTTTTTGTTTTTGTTTTTGTTTTTGTTTTTGTTTTTGTTTTTGTTTTTGTTTTTGTTTTTGTTTTTGTTTTTGTTTTTGTTTTTGTTTTTGTTTTTGTTTTTGTTTTTGTTTTTGTTTTTGTTTTTGTTTTTGTTTTTGTTTTTGTTTTTGTTTTTGTTTTTGTTTTTGTTTTTGTTTTTGTTTTTGTTTTTGTTTTTGTTTTTGTTTTTGTTTTTGTTTTTGTTTTTGTTTTTGTTTTTGTTTTTGTTTTTGTTTTTGTTTTTGTTTTTGTTTTTGTTTTTGTTTTTGTTTTTGTTTTTGTTTTCGTTTTCGTTTTTGTTTTCGTTTTTGTTTTCGTTTTTGTTTTCGTTTTTGATTTCGTTTTTGTTTTCGTTTTTGTTTTCGTTTTTGTTTTTGTTTTCGTTTTTGTTTTCGTGTTTGTTTTCGTTTTTGTTTTCGTTTTTGTTTTCGTTTTTGTTTTCCTTTTCGTTTTTGTTTTTGTTTTCCTTTTCGTTTTTGTTTTCGTTTTTGTTTTCGTTTTTGTTTTCGTTTTTGTTTTCGTTTTTGTTTTCGTTTTTGTTTTCGTTTTTGTTTTCGTTTTTGATTTCGTTTTTGTTTTCGTTTTTGTTTTCGTTTTTGTTTTCGTTTTTGTTTTCGTTTTTGTTTTCGTTTTTGTTTTCGTTTTTGTTTTCGTTTTTGTCCTTGTTTCTGTCCTTGTCTTTGTCTTAATTGGTTTTTGTTTGTACGAGACTAAGTCCAGCGGCATAATGCTCTTCGATCGCACACGACCAAGTCCAGCGGCGTGTCGCTCCTAGGGCTGTTGCGAATACTTAAAAGTCCCTACGGTCAAAATCATTGGGTTGCGACTCACCTTTACGAGTTGCTCGCTCGCTGCGCTCGCTCGGAATGTTATAGCCTTACCTAAAACCAATCCACCTTGCGTTCGTTTTTCGAAAAGACCGCGATTTTCCGATAATTTACAGACGCGCGGGATCGGTTTTGAGGTTAGGCTAGTTTTATAAGAGCGAGCGAAGCGAGCGAGAAGCTACATCAATTCCCGCGCTATAGTTATATATCAAATGTTCTTTACTAACAATTCTCACCGATCGAAAGAAAGTTTCTGATTTGATAGAAGAATAACAGATATGTTTCGCTAGGTACGCGATTCGTGCTGATCGATGTATCTCGATGATGTTTTTGTTTTCGTTTTTGTTTTCGTTTTTGTTTTCGTTTTTGTTTTCGTTTTTCTTTTCGTGTTTGTTTTCGTTTTTGTTTTCGTTTTTGTTTTCGTTTTTGTTTTCGTTTTTGTTTTCGTTTTTGTTTTCGTTTTTGTTTTCGTTTTTGATTTCGTTTTTGTTTTCGTTTTTGTTTTCGTTTTTGTTTTCGTTTTTGTTTTCGTTTTTGTTTTCGTTTTTGTTTTCGTTTTTGTTTTCGTTTTTGTTTTTGTTTTCGTTTTTGTTTTCGTTTTTGTTTTCGTTTTTGTTTTCGTTTTGTTTTCGTTTTTGTTTTTGTTTTCGTTTTTGTTTTCGTTTTTGTTTTTGTTTTCCTTTTCGTTTTTGTTTGTGTTTTTGTTTTCGTTTTTGTTTTCGTTTTTGTTTTCGTTTTTGTTTTCGTTTTTGTTTTCGTTTTTGTTTTCGTTTTTGTTTTCGTGTTTGTTTTCGTTTTTGTTTTCGTTTTTGTTTTCGTTTTTGTTTTTGTTTTCGTTTTTGTTTTCGTTTTTGTTTTTGTTTTCCTTTTCGTTTTTGTTTGTGTTTTTGTTTTTGTCCTTGTTTCTGTCCTTGTCTTTGTCTTAATTGGTTTTTGTTTGTACGAGACTAAGTCCAGCGGCATAATGCTCTTCGATCGCACACGACCAAGTCCAGCGGCGTGTCGCTCCTAGGGCTGTTGCGAATACTTAAAAGTCCCTACGGTCAAAATCATTGGGTTGCGACTCACCTTTACGAGTTGCTCGCTCGCTGCGCTCGCTCGGAATGTTATAGCCTTACCTAAAACCAATCCACCTTGCGTTCGTTTTTCGAAAAGACCGCGATTTTCCGATAATTTACAGACGCGCGGGATCGGTTTTGAGGTTAGGCTAGTTTTATAAGAGCGAGCGAAGCGAGCGAGAAGCTACATCAATTCCCGCGCTATAGTTATATATCAAATGTTCTTTACTAACAATTCTCACCGATCGAAAGAAAGTTTCTGATTTGATAGAAGAATAACAGATATGTTTCGCTAGGTACGCGATTCGTGCTGATCGATGTATCTCGATGATGTTTTTGTTTTCGTTTTTGTTTTCGTTTTTGTTTTCGTGTTTGTTTTCGTTTTTGTTTTCGTTTTTGTTTTCGTTTTTGTTTTCGTTTTTGTTTTCGTTTTTGTTTTCGTTTTTGTTTTCGTTTTTGTTTTCGTGTTTGTTTTCGTTTTTGTTTTCGTTTTCGTTTTCGTTTTTGTTTTCTTTTTTGTTTTCGTTTTTGTTTTCGTTTTTGTTTTCGTTTTTGTTTTCGTTTTTGTTTTCGTTTTTGTTTTCGTTTTTGTTTTCGTTTTTGTTTTCGTTTTTGTTTTCGTTTTTGATTTCGTTTTTGTTTTCGTTTTTGTTTTCGTTTTTGTTTTCGTTTTTGTTTTCGTTTTTGTTTTCGTTTTTGTTTTCGTGTTTGTTTTCGTTTTTGTTTTTGTTTTCGTTTTTGTTTTCGTTTTTGTTTTCGTTTTTGTTTTCGTTTTTGTTTTCGTTTTTGTTTTCGTTTTTGTTTTCGTTTTTGTTTTCGTTTTTGTTTTCGTTTTTGTTTTCGTTTTTGTTTTCGTTTTTGTTTTCGTTTTTGATTTCGTTTTTGTTTTCGTTTTTGTTTTCGTTTTTGTTTTCGTTTTTGTTTTCGTTTTTGTTTTCGTTTTTGTTTTCGTTTTTGTTTTCGTTTTTGTTTTCGTTTTTGATTTCGTTTTTGTTTTCGTTTTTGTTTTCGTTTTTGTTTTTGTTTTCGTTTTTGTTTTCGTTTTTGTTTTCGTTTTTGTTTTCGTTTTTGTTTTCGTTTTTGTTTTCCTTTTCGTTTTTGTTTTTGTTTTCCTTTTCGTTTTTGTTTTCGTTTTTGTTTTCGTTTTTGTTTTCGTTTTTGTTTTCGTTTTTGTTTTCGTTTTTGTTTTCGTTTTTGTTTTCGTTTTTGTTTTCGTGTTTGTTTTCGTTTTTGTTTTCGTTTTTGTTTTCGTTTTTGTTTTCGTTTTTGTTTTCGTTTTTGTTTTCGTTTTTGTTTTCGTTTTTGTTTTCGTTTTTGTTTTCGTTTTTGTTTTCGTTTTTGTTTTCGTTTTTGTTTTCGTTTTTGTTTTCGTTTTTGTTTTCGTTTTTGATTTCGTTTTTGTTTTCGTTTTTGTTTTCGTTTTTGTTTTCGTTTTTGTTTTCGTTTTTGTTTTCGTTTTTGTTTTCGTTTTTGTTTTTGTTTTCGTTTTTGTTTTTGTTTTTGTCCTTGTTTCTGTCCTTGTCTTTGTCTTAATTGGTTTTTGTTTGTACGAGACTAAGTCCAGCGGCATAATGCTCTTCGATCGCACACGACCAAGTCCAGCGGCGTGTCGCTCCTAGGGCTGTTGCGAATACTTAAAAGTCCCTACGGTCAAAATCATTGGGTTGCGACTCACCTTTACGAGTTGCTCGCTCGCTGCGCTCGCTCGGAATGTTATAGCCTTACCTAAAACCAATCCACCTTGCGTTCGTTTTTCGAAAAGACCGCGATTTTCCGATAATTTACAGACGCGCGGGATCGGTTTTGAGGTTAGGCTAGTTTTATAAGAGCGAGCGAAGCGAGCGAGAAGCTACATCAATTCCCGCGCTATAGTTATATATCAAATGTTCTTTACTAACAATTCTCACCGATCGAAAGAAAGTTTCTGATTTGATAGAAGAATAACAGATATGTTTCGCTAGGTACGCGATTCGTGCTGATCGATGTATCTCGATGATGTTTTTGTTTTCGTTTTTGTTTTCGTTTTTGTTTTCGTTTTTGTTTTCGTTTTTCTTTTCGTGTTTGTTTTCGTTTTTGTTTTCGTTTTTGTTTTCTTTTTTGTTTTCGTTTTTGTTTTCGTTTTTGTTTTCTTTTTTGTTTTCGTTTTTGTTTTCGTTTTTGTTTTCGTTTTTGTATTCGTTTTTGTTTTCGTTTTTGTTTTCGTTTTTGTTTTCGTTTTTGTTTTCGTTTTTGTTTTCGTTTTTGTTTTCGTTTTTGTTTTTGTTTTTGTTCTTGTTTTCGTTTTTGTTTTCGTTTTTGTTTTCGTTTTTGTTTTCGTTTTTGTTTTCGTTTTTGTTTTTGTTTTCGTTTTTGTTTTCGTTTTTGTTTTTGTTTTCGTTTTTGTTTTCGTTTTTGTTTTCGTGTTTGTTTTCGTTTTTGTTTTCGTTTTTGTTTTCGTTTTTGTTTTCGTTTTTGTTTTTGTTTTCGTTTTTGTTTTTGTTTTTGTCCTTGTTTCTGTCCTTGTCTTTGTCTTAATTGGTTTTTGTTTGTACGAGACTAAGTCCAGCGGCATAATGCTCTTCGATCGCACACGACCAAGTCCAGCGGCGTGTCGCTCCTAGGGCTGTTGCGAATACTTAAAAGTCCCTACGGTCAAAATCATTGGGTTGCGACTCACCTTTACGAGTTGCTCGCTCGCTGCGCTCGCTCGGAATGTTATAGCCTTACCTAAAACCAATCCACCTTGCGTTCGTTTTTCGAAAAGACCGCGATTTTCCGATAATTTACAGACGCGCGGGATCGGTTTTGAGGTTAGGCTAGTTTTATAAGAGCGAGCGAAGCGAGCGAGAAGCTACATCAATTCCCGCGCTATAGTTATATATCAAATGTTCTTTACTAACAATTCTCACCGATCGAAAGAAAGTTTCTGATTTGATAGAAGAATAACAGATATGTTTCGCTAGGTACGCGATTCGTGCTGATCGATGTATCTCGATGATGTTTTTGTTTTCGTTTTTGTTTTCGTTTTTGTTTTCGTTTTTGTTTTCGTTTTTCTTTTCGTTTTTGTTTTCGTTTTTGTTTTCGTTTTTGTTTTCTTTTTTGTTTTCGTTTTTGTTTTCGTTGTTGTTTTCTTTTTTGTTTTCGTTTTTGTTTTCGTTTTTGTTTTCGTTTTTGTTTTCGTTTTTGTTTTCGTTTTTGTTTTCGTTTTTGTTTTCGTTTTTGTTTTCGTTTTTGTTTTCGTTTGGTTTTTGTTTTCGTTTTTGTTTTCGTTTTTGTTTTCGTGTTTGTTTTCGTTTTTGTTTTCGTTTTTGTTTTCGTTTTTGTTTTTGTTTTCGTTTTTGTTTTCGTTTTTGTTTTTGTTTTCCTTTTCGTTTTTGTTTGTGTTTTTGTTTTTGTCCTTGTTTCTGTCCTTGTCTTTGTCTTAATTGGTTTTTGTTTGTACGAGACTAAGTCCAGCGGCATAATGCTCTTCGATCGCACACGACCAAGTCCAGCGGCGTGTCGCTCCTAGGGCTGTTGCGAATACTTAAAAGTCCCTACGGTCAAAATCATTGGGTTGCGACTCACCTTTACGAGTTGCTCGCTCGCTGCGCTCGCTCGGAATGTTATAGCCTTACCTAAAACCAATCCACCTTGCGTTCGTTTTTCGAAAAGACCGCGATTTTCCGATAATTTACAGACGCGCGGGATCGGTTTTGAGGTTAGGCTAGTTTTATAAGAGCGAGCGAAGCGAGCGAGAAGCTACATCAATTCCCGCGCTATAGTTATATATCAAATGTTCTTTACTAACAATTCTCACCGATCGAAAGAAAGTTTCTGATTTGATAGAAGAATAACAGATATGTTTCGCTAGGTACGCGATTCGTGCTGATCGATGTATCTCGATGATGTTTTTGTTTTCGTTTTTGTTTTCGTTTTTGTTTTCGTTTTTGTTTTCGTTTTTCTTTTCGTGTTTGTTTTCGTTTTTGTTTTTGTTTTTGTTTTCGTTTTTGTTTTCGTTTTTGTTTTTGTTTTCGTTTTTGTTTTCGTTTTTGTTTTTGTTTTCCTTTTCGTTTTTGTTTGTGTTTTTGTTTTCGTTTTTGTTTTCGTTTTTGTTTTCGTTTTTGTTTTCGTTTTTGTTTTCGTTTTTGTTTTCGTTTTTGTTTTCGTTTTTGTTTTCGTTTTTGTTTTCGTTTTTGTTTTCGTTTTTGTTTTCGTGTTTGTTTTCGTTTTTGTTTTCGTTTTTGTTTTTGTTTTCGTTTTTGTTTTCGTTTTTGTTTTCGTTTTTGTTTTCGTTTTTGTTTTCGTTTTTGTTTTTGTTTTCGTTTTTGTTTTCGTTTTTGTTTTTGTTTTCCTTTTCGTTTTTGTTTGTGTTTTTGTTTTCGTTTTTGTTTTCGTTTTTGTTTTCGTTTTTGTTTTTCGTTTTTGTTTTCGTTTTTGTTTTCGTTTTTGTTTTCGTGTTTGTTTTCGATTTTGTTTTCGTTTTTGTTTTCGTTTTTGTTTTCGTTTTTGTTTTTGTTTTCGTTTTTGTTTTCGTTTTTGTTTTTGTTTTCCTTTTCGTTTTTGTTTTCGTTTTTGTTTTCGTTTTTGTTTTCGTTTTTGTTTTCTTTTTTGTTTTCGTTTTTGTTTTCGTTTTTGGTTTCGTTTTTGTTTTCGTTTTTGTTTTCGTTTTTGTTTTCGTTTTTGTTTTCGTTTTTGTTTTCGTTTTTGTTTTCGTTTTTGTTTTTGTTTTTGTTTTCGTTTTTGTTTTCGTTTTTGTTTTCGTTTTTGTTTTCGTTTTTGTTTTCGTTTTTGTTTTTGTTTTCGTTTTTGTTTTCGTTTTTGTTTTTGTTTTCCTTTTCGTTTTTGTTTGTGTTTTTGTTTTCGTTTTTGTTTTCGTTTTTGTTTTCGTTTTTGTTTTCGTTTTTGTTTTCGTTTTTGTTTTCGTTTTTGTTTTCGTTTTTGTTTTCGTGTTTGTTTTCGTTTTTGTTTTCGTTTTTGTTTTCGTTTTTGTTTTTGTTTTCGTTTTTGTTTTTGTTTTTGTCCTTGTTTCTGTCCTTGTCTTTGTCTTAATTGGTTTTTGTTTGTACGAGACTAAGTCCAGCGGCATAATGCTCTTCGATCGCACACGACCAAGTCCAGCGGCGTGTCGCTCCTAGGGCTGTTGCGAATACTTAAAAGTCCCTACGGTCAAAATCATTGGGTTGCGACTCACCTTTACGAGTTGCTCGCTCGCTGCGCTCGCTCGGAATGTTATAGCCTTACCTAAAACCAATCCACCTTGCGTTCGTTTTTCGAAAAGACCGCGATTTTCCGATAATTTACAGACGCGCGGGATCGGTTTTGAGGTTAGGCTAGTTTTATAAGAGCGAGCGAAGCGAGCGAGAAGCTACATCAATTCCCGCGCTATAGTTATATATCAAATGTTCTTTACTAACAATTCTCACCGATCGAAAGAAAGTTTCTGATTTGATAGAAGAATAACAGATATGTTTCGCTAGGTACGCGATTCGTGCTGATCGATGTATCTCGATGATGTTGTTGTTTTCGTTTTTGTTTTCGTTTTTGTTTTCGTTTTTGTTTTCGTTTTTGATTTCGTTTTTGTTTTCGTTTTCGTTTTCGTTTTTGTTTTCGTTTTTGTTTTCGTTTTTGTTTTCGTTTTTGTTTTCGTTTTTGTTTTCGTTTTTGTTTTCGTTTTTGTTTTCGTTTTTGTTTTCGTTTTTGTTTTCGTTTTTGTTTTCGTGTTTGTTTTCGTTTTTGTTTTCGTTTTCGTTTTTGTTTTCGTTTTTGTTTTCGTTTTTGTTTTCGTTTTTGTTTTCGTTTTTGTTTTTGTTTTCGTTTTTGTTTTTGTTTTTGTCCTTGTTTCTGTCCTTGTCTTTGTCTTAATTGGTTTTTGTTTGTACGAGACTAAGTCCAGCGGCATAATGCTCTTCGATCGCACACGACCAAGTCCAGCGGCGTGTCGCTCCTAGGGCTGTTGCGAATACTTAAAAGTCCCTACGGTCAAAATCATTGGGTTGCGACTCACCTTTACGAGTTGCTCGCTCGCTGCGCTCGCTCGGAATGTTATAGCCTTACCTAAAACCAATCCACCTTGCGTTCGTTTTTCGAAAAGACCGCGATTTTCCGATAATTTACAGACGCGCGGGATCGGTTTTGAGGTTAGGCTAGTTTTATAAGAGCGAGCGAAGCGAGCGAGAAGCTACATCAATTCCCGCGCTATAGTTATATATCAAATGTTCTTTACTAACAATTCTCACCGATCGAAAGAAAGTTTCTGATTTGATAGAAGAATAACAGATATGTTTCGCTAGGTACGCGATTCGTGCTGATCGATGTATCTCGATGATGTTTTTGTTTTCGTTTTTGTTTTCGTTTTTGTTTTCGTTTTTGTTTTCGTTTTTGTTTTCGTTTTTGTTTTCTTTTTTGTTTTCGTTTTTGTTTTCGTTTTTGTTTTCTTTTTTGTTTTCGTTTTTGTTTTCGTTTTTGTTTTCGTTTTTGTTTTCGTTTTTGTTTTCGTTTTTGTTTTCGTTTTTGTTTTCGTTTTTGTTTTCGTTTTTGTTTTCGTTTTTGTTTTCGTTTTTGTTTTTGTTTTCGTTTTTGTTTTCGTTTTTGTTTTCGTTTTTGTTTTCGTTTTTTGTTTTCGTTTTTGTTTTCGTTTTTGTTTTTGTTTTCGTTTTTGTTTTCGTTTTTGTTTTCGTTTTTGTTTTCTTTTTTGTTTGTGTTTTTGTTTTCGTTTTTGTTTTCGTTTTTGTTTTCGTTTTTGTTTTCGTTTTTGTTTTCGTTTTTGTTTTCGTTTTTGTTTTCGTGTTTGTTTTCGTTTTTGTTTTCGTTTTTGTTTTCGTTTTTGATTTCGTTTTTGTTTTCGTTTTTGTTTTCGTTTTTGTTTTCGTTTTTGTTTTCGTTTTTGTTTTCTTTTTTGTTTTCGTGTTTGTTTTCGTTTTTGTTTTCGTTTTTGTTTTCGTTTTTGTTTTTGTTTTCGTTTTTGTTTTTGTTTTTGTCCTTGTTTCTGTCCTTGTCTTTGTCTTAATTGGTTTTTGTTTGTACGAGACTAAGTCCAGCGGCATAATGCTCTTCGATCGCACACGACCAAGTCCAGCGGCGTGTCGCTCCTAGGGCTGTTGCGAATACTTAAAAGTCCCTACGGTCAAAATCATTGGGTTGCGACTCACCTTTACGAGTTGCTCGCTCGCTGCGCTCGCTCGGAATGTTATAGCCTTACCTAAAACCAATCCACCTTGCGTTCGTTTTTCGAAAAGACCGCGATTTTCCGATAATTTACAGACGCGCGGGATCGGTTTTGAGGTTAGGCTAGTTTTATAAGAGCGAGCGAAGCGTGCGAGAAGCTACATCAATTCCCGCGCTATAGTTATATATCAAATGTTCTTTACTAACAATTCTCACCGATCGAAAGAAAGTTTCTGATTTGATAGAAGAATAACAGATATGTTTCGCTAGGTACGCGATTCGTGCTGATCGATGTATCTCGATGATGTTTTTGTTTTCGTTTTTGTTTTCGTTTTTGTTTTCGTTTTTGTTTTCGTTTTTCTTTTCGTGTTTGTTTTCGTTTTTGTTTTCGTTTTTGTTTTCTTTTTTGTTTTCGTGTTTGTTTTTGTTTTCGTTTTTGTTTTCGTTTTTGTTTTTGTTTTCCTTTTCGTTTTTGTTTGTGTTTTTGTTTTCGTTTTTGTTTTCGTTTTTGTTTTCGTTTTTGTTTTCGTTTTTGTTTTCGTTTTTGTTTTCGTGTTTGTTTTCGTTTTTGTTTTCGTTTTTGTTTTCGTTTTTGTTTTTGTTTTCGTTTTTGTTTTCGTTTTTGTTTTTGTTTTCCTTTTCGTTTTTGTTTGTGTTTTTGTTTTTGTCCTTGTTTCTGTCCTTGTCTTTGTCTTAATTGGTTTTTGTTTGTACGAGACTAAGTCCAGCGGCATAATGCTCTTCGATCGCACACGACCAAGTCCAGCGGCGTGTCGCTCCTAGGGCTGTTGCGAATACTTAAAAGTCCCTACGGTCAAAATCATTGGGTTGCGACTCACCTTTACGAGTTGCTCGCTCGCTGCGCTCGCTCGGAATGTTATAGCCTTACCTAAAACCAATCCACCTTGCGTTCATTTTTCGAAAAGACCGCGATTTTCCGATAATTTACAGACGCGCGGGATCGGTTTTGAGGTTAGGCTAGTTTTATAAGAGCGAGCGAAGCGAGCGAGAAGCTACATCAATTCCCGCGCTATAGTTATATATCAAATGTTCTTTACTAACAATTCTCACCGATCGAAAGAAAGTTTCTGATTTGATAGAAGAATAACAGATATGTTTCGCTAGGTACGCGATTCGTGCTGATCGATGTATCTCGATGATGTTTTTGTTTTCGTTTTTGTTTTCGTTTTTGTTTTCGTTTTTGTTTTCGTTTTTGTTTTCGTTTTTGTTTTCGTTTTTGTTTTCGTTTTTGATTTCGTTTTTGTTTTCGTTTTTGTTTTCGTTTTTGTTTTCGTTTTTGTTTTCGTTTTTGTTTTCGTTTTTGTTTTCGTTTTTGTTTTCGTTTTTCTTTTCGTGTTTGTTTTCGTTTTTGTTTTCGTTTTTGTTTTCGTTTTTGTTTTCGTTTTTGTTTTCGTTTTTGTTTTCTTTTTTGTTTTCGTTTTTGTTTTCGTTTTTGTTTTCGTTTTTGTTTTCGTTTTTGTTTTCGTTTTTGTTTTCGTTTTTGTTTTCGTTTTTGTTTTCGTTTTTGTTTTCGTTTTTGTTTTTGTTTTCGTTTTTGTTTTCGTTTTTGTTTTCGTTTTTGTTTTCGTTTTTGTTTTCGTTTTTGTTTTTGTTTTCGTTTTTGTTTTCGTTTTTGTTTTTGTTTTCCTTTTCGTTTTTGTTTGTGTTTTTGTTTTCGTTTTTGTTTTCGTTTTTGTTTTCGTTTTTGTTTTCGTTTTTGTTTTCGTTTTTGTTTTCGTTTTTGTTTTCGTGTTTGTTTTCGTTTTTGTTTTCGTTTTTGTTTTCGTTTTTGTTTTTGTTTTCGTTTTTGTTTTTGTTTTTGTCCTTGTTTCTGTCCTTGTCTTTGTCTTAATTGGTTTTTGTTTGTACGAGACTAAGTCCAGCGGCATAATGCTCTTCGATCGCACACGACCAAGTCCAGCGGCGTGTCGCTCCTAGGGCTGTTGCGAATACTTAAAAGTCCCTACGGTCAAAATCATTGGGTTGCGACTCACCTTTACGAGTTGCTCGCTCGCTGCGCTCGCTCGGAATGTTATAGCCTTACCTAAAACCAATCCACCTTGCGTTCGTTTTTCGAAAAGACCGCGATTTTCCGATAATTTACAGACGCGCGGGATCGGTTTTGAGGTTAGGCTAGTTTTATAAGAGCGAGCGAAGCGAGCGAGAAGCTACATCAATTCCCGCGCTATAGTTATATATCAAATGTTCTTTACTAACAATTCTCACCGATCGAAAGAAAGTTTCTGATTTGATAGAAGAATAACAGATATGTTTCGCTAGGTACGCGATTCGTGCTGATCGATGTATCTCGATGATGTTGTTGTTTTCGTTTTTGTTTTCGTTTTTGTTTTCGTTTTTCTTTTCGTGTTTGTTTTCGTTTTTGTTTTCGTTTTTGTTTTCGTTTTTGTTTTCGTTTTTGTTTTCGTTTTTGTTTTCGTTTTTGTTTTCGTTTTTGTTTTTGTTTTTGTTTTCGTTTTTGTTTTCGTTTTTGTTTTCGTTTTTGTTTTCGTTTTTGTTTTCGTTTTTGTTTTCGTTTTTGTTTTTGTTTTCGTTTTTGTTTTCGTTTTTGTTTTTGTTTTCCTTTTCGTTTTTGTTTGTGTTTTTGTTTTCGTTTTTGCTTTCGTTTTTGTTTTCGTTTTTGTTTTCGTTTTTGTTTTCGTTTTTGTTTTCGTTTTTGTTTTCGTGTTTGTTTTCGTTTTTGTTTTCGTTTTTGTTTTCGTTTTTGTTTTTGTTTTCGTTTTTGTTTTCGTTTTTGTTTTTGTTTTCGTTTTTGTTTTCGTTTTTGTTTTCGTTTTTGTTTTTGTTTTCGTTTTTGTTTTCGTTTTTGTTTTCGTTTTTGTTTTTGTTTTCGTTTTTGTTTTCGTTTTTGTTTTCGTTTTTGTTTTCGTTTTTGTTTTCGTTTTTGTTTTCGTTTTTGTTTTCGTTTTTGTTTTCGTTTTTGTTTTCGTTTTTGTTTTCGTTTTTGTTTTCGTTTTTGTTTTTTCGTTTTTGTTTTCGTTTTTGTTTTCGTTTTTGTTTTCGTTTTTGTTTTCGTTTTTGTTTTCGTTTTTGTTTTCGTTTTTGTTTTTGTTTTCGTTTTTGTTTTCGTTTTTGTTTTCGTTTTTGTTTTCGTTTTTGTTTTCGTGTTTGTTTTCGTTTTTGTTTTCGTTTTTGTTTTCGTTTTTGTTTTTGTTTTCGTTTTTGTTTTTGTTTTTGTCCTTGTTTCTGTCCTTGTCTTTGTCTTAATTGGTTTTTGTTTGTACGAGACTAAGTCCAGCGGCATAATGCTCTTCGATCGCACACGACCAAGTCCAGCGGCGTGTCGCTCCTAGGGCTGTTGCGAATACTTAAAAGTCCCTACGGTCAAAATCATTGGGTTGCGACTCACCTTTACGAGTTGCTCGCTCGCTGCGCTCGCTCGGGATGTTATAGCCTTACCTAAAACCAATCCACCTTGCGTACGTTTTTCGAAAAGACCGCGATTTTCCGATAATTTACAGACGCGCGGGATCGGTTTTGAGGTTAGGCCTAACCCCAACCTTTTTTTTTTTTTTTTTTTTTCGTGGAGGAAACCTTCATAGGCGCCCCGCGCTCTCCGGGGAGAGAGCGCCGGGTAGTGCCGGATTCGTACCGGCTAAAACCTCCACGGTGGCCGTACTTGGCGCATGGCGGAAGGGGCCCTAGAACCACTCGTAAGCATTACATCACGAGCCCCATCCGCGCCGAGTTCACCTCCTAGTTATACGAATATAACTAAAGACGCGATGCGCATCGCGCCAACCCCGACGGGCCACCGTGCAAGACCGCCTGGTTCCCCGACCAGGTGATTTGGCGGCACCGAGGTGCCGAACTGGCCGGCGCCTAACACACACTGGACGACGAGGCGGTTCGAGCTCGCCAGGAAGTGGCGTGCGCCCGTTCCCCACCCCGCCGCCGTCCGCCTACCCTTTCGGGATGAGAATCCTTTTCTCTCATGCGCTCCGCCGCCTCCTTCAGCAGCATCACCTGCTCGCAGAATGTGATGAACGCCTTACGACTCTTCTCGTTCGCCAGCAGCGCACCGAATACCGCCGGCGGCGAGAGGTCTCCCCCCTATTTCGGGTTAGGTTGGGGTTAGGTTGGGGTTAGGTTGGGGTTAGGTTGGGGTTTGTTGGGGTTAGGTTGGGGTTAGGTTGGGGTTAGGTTGGGGTTAGGTTGGGGTTAGGTTGGGGTTAGGTTGGGGTTAGGTTGGGGTTAGGTTGGGGTTAGGTTGGGGTTAGGTTGGGGTTAGGTTGGGGTTAGGTTGGGGTTAGGTTGGGGTTAGGTTGGGGTTAGGTTGGGGTTAGGGTGGGGTTAGGTTGGGGTTAGGTTGGGGTTAGGTTGGGGTTAGGTTGGGGTTAGGTTGGGGTTAGGTTGGGGTTAGGTTGGGGTTAGGTTGGGGTTAGGTTGGGGTTAGGTTGGGGTTAGGTTGGGGTTAGGTTGGGGTTAGGTTGGGGTTAGGTTGGGGTTAGGTTGGGGTTAGGTTGGGTTAGGTTGGGGTTAGGTTGGGGTTAGGTTGGGGTTAGGTTGGGGTTAGGTTGGGGTTAGGTTGGTTGGGGGGTTGGGGTTAGGTTGGGGTTAGGTTGGGGTTAGGTTGGGGTTAGGTTGGGGTTAGGTTGGGGGTTAGGTTGGGGTTAGGTTGGGGTTAGGTTGGGGTTAGGTTGGGGTTAGGTTGGGGTTAGGTTGGGGTTAGGTTGGGGTTAGGTTGGGGTTAGGTTGGGGTTAGGTTGGGGTTAGGTTGGGGTTAGGTTGGGGTTAGGTTGGGGTTAGGTTGGGGTTAGGTTGGGGTTAGGTTGGGGTTAGGTTGGGGTTAGGTTGGGGTTAGGTTGGGGGTTGGGTGGGGGTTAGGTTGGGGTTAGGTTGGGGTTAGGTTGGGTTAGGTTGGGGTTAGGTTGGGGTTAGGTTGGGGTTAGGTTGGGGTTAGGTTGGGGTTAGGTTGGGGTTAGGTTGGGGTTAGGTTGGGGTTAGGTTGGGGTTAGGTTGGGGTTAGGTTGGGGTTAGGTTGGGGTTAGGTTGGGGTTAGGTTGGGGTTAGGTTGGGGTTAGGTTGGGGTTAGGTTGGGGTTAGGTTGGGGTTAGGTTGGGGTTAGGTTGGGGTTAGGTTGGGGTTAGGTTGGGGTTAGGTTGGGGTTAGGTTGGGGTTAGGTTGGGGTTAGGTTGGGGTTAGGTTGGGGTTAGGTTGGGGTTAGGTTGGGGTTAGGTTGGGGGTTAGGTTGGGGTTAGGTTGGGGTTAGGTTGGGTTAGGTTGGGGTTAGGTTGGGGTTAGGTTGGGGTTAGGTTGGGGTTAGGTTGGGGTTAGGTTGGGGTTAGGTTGGGGTTAGGTTGGGGTTAGGTTGGGGTTAGGGTTGGGGGTTAGGTTGGGGTTAGGTTGGGGTTAGGTTGGGGTTAGGTTGGGGTTAGGTTGGGGTTAGGTTGGGGTTAGGTTGGGGTTAGGTTGGGGGTTAGGTTGGGGTTAGGTTGGGGTTAGGTTGGGTTAGGTTGGGGTTAGGTTGGGGTTAGGTTGGGGTTAGGTTGGGGTTAGGTTGGGGTTAGGTTGGGGTTAGGTTGGGGGTTAGGTTGGGGTTAGGTTGGGGTTAGGTTGGGGTTAGGTTGGGGTTAGGTTGGGGTTAGGTTGGGGTTAGGTTGGGGTTAGGTTGGGGTTAGGTTGGGGTTAGGTTGGGGTTAGGTTGGGGTTAGGTTGGGGTTAGGTTGGGGTTAGGTTGGGGTTAGGTTGGGGTTAGGTTGGGGTTAGGTTGGGGTTAGGTTGGGGTTAGGTTGGGGTTAGGTTGGGGTTAGGTTGGGGTTAGGTTGGGGTTAGGTTGGGGTTAGGTTGGGGTTAGGTTGGGGTTAGGTTGGGGTTAGGTTGGGGTTAGGGGGTTGGGGGTTAGGTTGGGGGTTAGGTTGGGGTTAGGTTGGGGTTAGGTGGGGTTGGTTGGGGTTAGGGGGTTAGGTTGGGGTTAGGTTGGGGTTAGGTGGGGTTAGGTTGGGGTTAGGTTGGGGTTGGTTGGGTTGGGGTTGGGTTGGGGGGTTTGGGTGGGGGTTAGGTTGGGGTTAGGTTGGGTTAGGTTGGGGTTAGGTGGGGTTTGGGTGGGGTTAGGTTGGGGGTTAGGTTGGGGTTAGGTTGGGGTTAGGTTGGGGTTAGGTTGGGGTTAGGTTGGGGTTAGGTTGGGGTTAGGTTGGGGTTAGGTTGGGGTTAGGTTGGGGTTAGGTTGGGGTTAGGTTGGGGTTAGGTTGGGGTTAGGTTGGGGTTAGGTTGGGGTTAGGTTGGGTTGGGTTGGGGTTAGGTTGGGGTTTGGTGGGGTTGGTTGGGGTTGGTTGGGGTTTGGGTGGGGGTTAGGTTGGGGTTAGGTTGGGGTTGGGTTGGGGTTAGGTTGGGGTTGGTTGGGGTAGGTTGGGGTTGGTTGGGGTTAGGTGGGGTTTGGTTGGGGTTAGGTTGGGGTTAGGTTGGGGTTAGGTTGGGGTTTGGTTGGGGGTTGGGTGGGGGTTAGGTGGGGTTAGGTTGGGGTTAGGTTGGGGTTAGGTTGGGGTTAGGTTGGGGTTGGTGGGTTAGGTTGGGGTTAGGTTGGGGTTAGGTTGGGGTTAGGTTGGGGTTAGGTTGGGTTAGGTTGGGGGTGGTTGGGTTGGGGTTAGGTTGGGGTTAGGTTGGGGTTAGGTTGGGGTTAGGTTGGGGTTAGGTTGGGGTTAGGTTGGGGTTAGGTTGGGGTTAGGTTGGGGTTGGGTTGGGTGGGGTAGGTTGGGGTTAGGTTGGGGTTAGGTTGGGGTTAGGTTGGGGTTAGGTTGGGTTGGGGGGTTAGGTTGGGGTTAGGTTGGGGTTAGGTTGGGGTTTGGTTGGGGTTAGGTTGGGGGTAGGTTGGGGTAGGTTGGGGTTAGGTTGGGGTTGGTTGGGGTTAGGTTGGGGTTTGGGTGGGGTTTGGTTGGGTTTGGGTGGGGGTTAGGTTGGGGTTAGGTTGGGGTTAGGTTGGGGTTAGGTTGGGGTTAGGTTGGGGTTGGTTGGGTTGGTTGGGTTAGGTTGGGGTTAGGTTGGGGTTAGGTTGGGGTTAGGTTGGGGTTAGGTTGGGGGTTAGGTTGGGGTTAGGTTGGGGTTAGGTTGGGGTTAGGGTTGGTTGGGGTTAGGTTGGGGTTAGGTTGGGGTTAGGTTGGGGTTAGGTTGGGGTTAGGTTGGGGTTAGGTTGGGGTTAGGTTGGGGTTAGGTTGGGGTTAGGTTGGGGTTAGGTTGGGGTTAGGTTGGGGTTAGGTTGGGGTTAGGTTGGGGTTAGGTTGGGGTTAGGTTGGGGTTAGGTTGGGGTTAGGTTGGGGTTAGGTTGGGGTTAGGTTGGGGTTAGGTTGGGGTTAGGTTGGGGTTAGGTTGGGGTTAGGTTGGGGTTAGGTTGGGGTTAGGTTGGGGTTAGGTTGGGGTTAGGTTGGGGTTAGGTTGGGGTTAGGTTGGGGTTAGGTTGGGGTTAGGTTGGGGTTAGGTTGGGGTTAGGTTGGGGTTAGGTTGGGGTTAGGTTGGGGTTAGGTTGGGGGTTGGGTGGGGGTTAGGTTGGGGTTAGGTTGGGGTTAGGTTGGGGTTAGGTTGGGGTTAGGTTAGGTTGGGGTTAGGTTGGGTTGGGTTAGGTTGGGGTTTGGTTGGGGTTAGGTTGGGTTAGGTTGGGGTTAGGTTGGGGTTAGGTTGGGTTAGGTTGGGGTTAGGTTGGGGTTAGGTTGGGGTTAGGTTGGGGTTAGGTTGGGGTTAGGTTGGGGTTAGGTTGGGGTTAGGTTGGGTTAGGTTGGGGTTAGGTTGGGGTTAGGTTGGGGTTAGGTTGGGGTTAGGTTGGGGTTAGGTTGGGGTTAGGTTGGGTAGGTTGGGGTAGGTTGGGGTTAGGTTGGGGTTAGGTTGGGGTTAGGTTGGGGTTAGGTTGGGGTTAGGTTGGGGTTGGTTGGGGTTGGGGGGGTTAGGTTGGGGTTAGGTTGGGGTTAGGTTGGGGTTAGGTTGGGGTTGGGGTGGGGTTGGGGTTGGGGTTAGGTTGGGGTTAGGTTGGGGTTAGGTTGGGGTTAGGTTGGGTTAGGTTGGGGTTAGGTTGGGGTTAGGTTGGGGTTTGGGGTTAGGTTGGGGTTAGGTTGGGGTTAGGTTGGGGTTAGGGGTTAGGTTGGGTTAGGTTGGGGTTAGGTTGGGGTTAGGTTGGGGTTAGGTTGGGGTTAGGTTGGGGTTAGGTTGGGGGTTAGGTTGGGGTTAGGTTGGGGTTAGGTTGGGGTTAGGTTGGGGTTAGGTTGGGGTTAGGTTGGGGTTAGGTTGGGGTTAGGTTGGGGTTAGGTTGGGGTTAGGTTGGGGTTAGGTTGGGGTTAGGTTGGGGTTAGGTTGGGGTTAGGTTGGGGTTAGGTTGGGGTTAGGTTGGGGTTAGGTTGGGGTTAGGTTGGGGTTAGGTTGGGGTTAGGTTGGGGTTAGGTTGGGGTTAGGTTGGGGTTAGGTTGGGGTTAGGTTGGGGTTAGGTTGGGGTTAGGTTGGGGTTAGGTTGGGGTTAGGTTGGGGTTAGGTTGGGGTTAGGTTGGGGTTAGGTTGGGGTTAGGTTGGGGTTAGGTTGGGGTTAGGTTGGGGTTAGGTTGGGGTTAGGTTGGGGTTAGGTTGGGGTTAGGTTGGGGTTAGGTTGGGGTTAGGGTTGGGGTTAGGTTGGGGTTAGGTTGGGGTTAGGTTGGGGGTTAGGTTGGGGTTAGGTTGGGGTTAGGTTGGGGTTAGGTTGGGGTTAGGTTGGGGTTAGGTTGGGGTTAGGTTGGGGTTAGGTTGGGGTTAGGTTGGGGTTAGGTTGGGGTTAGGTTGGGGTTAGGTTGGGGTTAGGTTGGGGTTAGGTTGGGGGTTAGGTTGGGGTTAGGTTGGGGTTAGGTTGGGGTTAGGTTGGGGTTAGGTTGGGGTTAGGTTGGGGTTAGGTTGGGGTTAGGTTGGGGTTAGGTTGGGGTTAGGTTGGGGTTAGGTTGGGGTTAGGTTGGGGTTAGGTTGGGGTTAGGTTGGGGTTAGGTTGGGGTTAGGTTGGGGTTAGGTTGGGGTTAGGTTGGGGTTAGGTTGGGGTTAGGTTGGGGTTAGGTTGGGGTTAGGTTGGGGTTAGGTTGGGGTTAGGTTGGTGGTGGGTTAGGTTGGGGTTAGGTTGGGGTTAGGTTGGGGTTAGGTTGGGGTTAGGTTGGGGTTAGGTTGGGTTAGGTTGGGGTTAGGTTGGGGTTAGGTTGGGGTTAGGTTGGGGTTAGGTTGGGGTTAGGTTGGGGTTAGGTTGGGGTTTGGGTGGGGGTTAGGTTGGGGTTAGGTTGGGGTTAGGTTGGGGTTAGGTTGGGGTTAGGTTGGGGTTAGGTTGGGGTTAGGTTGGGGTTAGGTTGGGGTTAGGTTGGGGTTAGGTTGGGTTAGGTTGGGGTTAGGTTGGGGTTAGGTTGGGGTTAGGTTGGGGTTAGGTTGGGGTTAGGTTGGGGTTAGGTTGGGGTTAGGTTGGGGTTAGGTTGGGGTTAGGTTGGGGTTAGGTTGGGGTTAGGTTGGGGTTAGGTTGGGGGTTAGGTTGGGGTTAGGTTGGGGTTAGGTTGGGGTTAGGTTGGGGTTAGGTTGGGGTTAGGTTGGGGTTAGGTTGGGGTTAGGTTGGGGTTAGGTTGGGGTTAGGTTGGGGTTAGGTTGGGGTTAGGTTGGGGTTAGGTTGGGGTTAGGTTGGGGTTAGGTTGGGTTAGTTGGTTAGGTTGGGGTTAGGTTGGGGTTAGGTTGGGGTTAGGTTGGGTTAGGTTGGGGTTAGGTTGGGGTTAGGTTGGGGTTAGGTTGGGGTTAGGTTGGGGTTAGGTTGGGGTTAGGTTGGGGTTAGGTTGGGGTTAGGTTGGGTTAGGTTGGGGTTAGGTTGGGGTTAGGTTGGGGTTAGGTTGGGGTTAGGTTGGGGTTAGGTTGGGGTTAGGTTGGGGTTAGGTTGGGGTTAGGTTGGGGTTAGGTTGGGGTTAGGTTGGGGTTAGGTTGGGGTTAGGTTGGGGTTAGGTTGGGGTTAGGTTGGGGGGGGGTTGGGGTTAGGTTGGGTTAGGTTGGGGTTAGGTTGGGGTTAGGTTGGGGTTAGGTTGGGGTTAGGTTGGGGTTAGGTTGGGTTAGGGTTAGGTTGGGGTTAGGTTGGGGTTAGGTTGGGGTTAGGTTGGGGTTAGGTTGGGGTTAGGTTGGGGTTAGGTTGGGGTTAGGTTGGGTTGGGTTAGGTTGGGGTTAGGTTGGGGTTAGGTTGGGGTTAGGTTGGGGTTAGGTTGGGGTTAGGTTGGGTTAGGTTGGGGTTAGGTTGGGGTTAGGTTGGGGTTAGGTTGGGGTTAGGTTGGTAGGTTGGGTTTGGGGTTAGGTTGGGGTTAGGTTGGGGTTAGGTGGGGTTAGGTTGGGGTTAGGTTGGGGTTAGGTTGGGGTTAGGTTGGGGTTAGGTTGGGTTAGGTTGGGGTTAGGTTGGGGTTAGGTTAGGTGGTTAGGTTGGGGTTAGGTTGGGGTTAGGTTGGGGTTAGGTTGGGTTGGGTTAGGTTGGGGTTAGGTTGGGGTTAGGTTGGGGTTAGGTTGGGGTGGGGTAGGGGTTAGGTTGGGGTTGGGTTAGGTTGGGGTTAGGTTGGGGTTAGGTTGGGGTTAGGTTGGGGTTAGGTTGGGGTTAGGTTGGGGTTAGGTTGGGGTTAGGTTGGATGGGTTAGGTTGGGGTTAGGTTGGGGTTAGGTTGGGGTTAGGTTGGGTTGGTTAGGTTGGGGTTAGGTTGGGGTTAGGTTGGGGTTAGGTTGGGGTTAGGTTGGGGTTAGGTTGGGGTTAGGTTGGGGTTAGGTTGGGGTAGTTGGGGTTAGGGTTGTGGGTTAGGTTGGGGTTAGGTTGGGTTAGGTTGGGTTAGGTTGGGGTTAGGTTGGGGTTAGGTTGGTTGGGGTTAGGTTGGGGTTAGGTTGGGGTTAGGTTGGGTTAGGTTGGGGTTAGGTTGGGGTTAGGTTGGGGTTAGGTTGGGGTTAGGTTGGGGTTAGGTTGGGGTTAGGTTGGTGGGTTAGGTTGGGGTTAGGTTGGGGTTAGGTTGGGGTTAGGTTGGGTTAGGTTGGGGTTAGGTTGGGGTTAGGTTGGGGTTAGGTTGGGGTAGGTTGGGGTTAGGTTGGGGTTAGGTTGGGGTTAGGTTGGGGTTAGGTTGGGGTTGGTTGGGGGTAGGTTGGGTTAGGTTGGGTAGGTTGGTTAGGTTGGGGTTAGGTTGGGGTTAGGTTGGGGTTAGGTTGGGGTTAGGTTGGGGTTAGGGTTGGGGTTAGGTTGGGGTTAGGTTGGGGTTAGGTTGGGGTTAGGTTGGGGTTGGGTGGGGGTTGGGTTAGGTTGGGGTTAGGTTGGGGTTAGGTTGGGGTTAGGTTGGGTTAGGTTGGGGTTAGGTTGGGGGTTAGGTTGGGGTTAGGTTGGGGTTAGGTTGGGGTTAGGTTGGGGTTAGGTTGGGGTTAGGTTGGGGTTAGGTTGGGGTTAGGTTGGGGTTAGGTTGGGTTAGGTGGTTAGGTTGGGTTAGGTTGGGGTTAGGTTGGGGTTAGGTTGGGGTTAGGTTGGGGTTAGGTTGGGGTTAGGTTGGGGTTAGGTTGGGGTTAGGTTAGGTGGGTTAGGTTGGGGTTAGGTTGGGGTTAGGTTGGGGTTAGGTTGGGGTTAGGTTGGGGTTAGGTTGGGGTTAGGTTGGGGTTAGGTTGGGGTTAGGTTGGGGTTAGGTTGGGGTTAGGTTGGGGTTAGGTTGGTTAGGTTGGGGTTAGGTTGGGGTTAGGTTGGGTTAGGTTTGGGGTTAGGTTGGGGTTAGGTTGGGGTTAGGTTGGGGTTAGGTTGGGGTTAGGTTGGGGTTAGGTTGGGGTTAGGTTGGGGTTAGGTTGGGGTTAGGTTGGGGTTTAGGTTGGGGTTAGGTTGGGGTTAGGTTGGGGTTAGGTTGGGGTTAGTTGGTTGGGGTTGGGTTAGGTTGGGGTTAGGTTGGGGTTTGGGTTGGGGTTAGGTTGGGGTTAGGTTGGGGTTAGGTTGGGGTTAGGTTGGGTTAGGTTGGGGTTAGGTTGGGGTTAGGTTGGGGTTAGGTTGGGGTTAGGTTGGGGTTAGGTTGGGGTTAGGTGGGGTTAGGTTGGGGTTAGGTTGGGGTTAGGTTGGGGGTTAGGTTGGGGTTAGGTTGGGTTAGGTTGGGGTTAGGTTGGGGTTAGGTTGGGGTTAGGTTGGGTACTGGGTTAGGTTGGGGTTAGGTTGGGGTTAGGTTGGGGTTAGGTTGGGGTTAGGTTGGGGTTAGGTTGGGGTTAGGTTGGGGTTGGGGTTGGTTTGGGGTTAGGTTGGGGTTAGGTTGGGGTTAGGTTGGGGTTAGGTTGGGGTTAGGTTGGGGTTAGGTTGGGTTAGGTTGGGGTTAGGTTGGGGTTAGGTTGGGGTTAGGTTGGGGTTAGGTTGGGGTTTGGGTTGGGTTGGGGTTGGGTTAGGTTGGGGTTAGGTTGGGGTTAGGTTGGGGGTTAGGTTGGGGTTAGGTTGGGTTAGGTTGGGGTTAGGTTGGGGTTAGGTTGGGGTTAGGTTGGGTTAGGTTGGGGTTAGGTTGGGTTAGGTTGGGGTTAGGTTGGGGTTAGGTTGGGGTTAGGTTGGGGGTTAGGTTGGGGTTAGGTTGGGGTTAGGTTGGGGTTAGGTGGTTAGGTTGGGTTAGGTTGGGGTTAGGTTGGGGTTAGGTTGGGGTTAGGTTGGGGTTAGGTTGGGGTTAGGTTGGTTGGGTTAGGTTGGGGTTGGGTGGGGGTTTGGTTGGGGTTAGGTTGGGGTTAGGTTGGGTTAGGTTGGGGTTAGGTTGGGGTTGGGGTTAGGTTGGGGTTAGGTTGGGGTTAGGTTGGGTTTGGTTGGGGTTTGGGTTGGGGTTGGGGGTTAGGTTGGGGTTAGGTTGGGGTTAGGGTTGGGGTT